>NW_027310279.1:0-7500 GCF_047496795.1 Chiloscyllium punctatum
GAGAGAGGGAGAGAGAGAGGGAGAGGGAGAGAGAGAGGGAGGGAGGGAGAGAGAGAGAGAGAGGGAGGGGGAGAGAGAGAGAGAGAGAGAGAGAGGGAGGGAGAGAAAGGGAGGGAGAAGGAGGGAGGGACAATGTTAACTACCCCCCAACCCCAGGGTATAGTCCGACAGGTTTATTTGGAAGCACTAGCTGTCGGAGCGCTGCTCCTTATCCCGGGAGGTTGTGGAGGGACAGAGTGTACGCCCAGGATTTATACCAACAGTTGGGAGTGTGAGGGAACTGGAATTACACAGTTCGGAAAACCTGGAGTATCTGCAGAGTCTCCCATCTGTGAGAATGACCCGTCTTCGATTCACTTCATTCGTCTGTCAATCACACAACCTTTTATTTTAACAAGTTACATTCTCTGGTTCCCTGTCACAACGAGTGTTCACCCAGACAATGTGCTGGAGGTGTTCGCCCCCACCCCCACCCCCCCACACACCCCCACACACACCCCCACACACACCCACACACAACCCACACACCCACCCCCACCGTCTTCTCTGTCTCTGCTCTAACGTTTACACCAATCGTCATCTTTAAAAATGCATTAACAGAGTCTTACACGGATTCATGCAGGTTTTGAGCAAAGTGCAATGTGACTCTGTATGTCCAAATTCACCCCACAAACTTTTATATGTGGGAGGGTGTGGGTGTGTGTGTGTGTCTGGGCTGGGGGGTTGTGAGTGTGAGAGAGAGTGTATGTGTGTGTGTGTGAGTGGAGAGTGGTCTATGTCTCTCACAGGGTGAGTGTGTGAGTGTGTGCTGAGGCCTGTGTGTGTGGGTGTGTGCTGAGGTGTGTGTGTGTGTGTGTGTGTGTGTGGGTGTGTCTCGGTCTGTGTGTGTGGGTGCAGTCCAGTGGGGGGTCCCCTGTAATGTGAGATGAACCCAAGGTCCAGTTGAGGCCCAAACACCCACACAGAGGCCCCAACACACACACACACACACCCCCATCACACACACAAACACCCCCCACACACACACACCCCACACACACACACCCACCCCACACACACACACCCCATCACACACACACACCCCACACACACACACCCCATCACACACACACACCACACACCCCATCACACACACAAACACCCCCCACACACACACACCCCACACACACACACCCACCCCACACACACACACCACACACCCCACACACACTACACCAACACACACACACACCACACCCCACACCCCACACATACACCCACACCCACACACCCCATCACACACCCCACACACACACCCCACACACACACCCCATCACACACACACCCCACACACACACCCCCCCACACACACACCCCACACACACACACACACCCCACACACACACACACCCCCCACACACACACACACCCCCCCACACACACACACCCCCCACACACACACACACCCCACACACACCACACACACACCCCACACACACACCCCACACACACACCCCCCCACACACACACCCCACACACACACACACACCCCACACACACACACACCCCCCACACACACACACACCCCCCACACACACACACCCCCCACACACACACACACCCCACACACACACACACCCCACACACACACACCCCACACACACCACACACACACCCATCACACACACACCCCACACACACACACCCCACACACACACACCCCCCACACACACACACACACACCCCATCACACACACACCCCACACACACACACCCCACACACACACACCCCACACACACACACACACCCCATCACACCCACACACCCCATCACACCCACACACCCCATCACACACCCACACACCCCACACACACACACACACACCCCCCACACACACACCCCACACACACACACACCCCACACACACACACACACCCCACACACACCACACACACACACCCCATCACACACACACACCACACACACACACCCCATCACACACACACCCCATCACACACACACACCCCATCACACACACACACCACACACACACACCCCATCACACACACACCCCATCACACACACACACCCCATCACACACACACACCCCCCACACACACACCCCACACACACACACACCCCACACACACACACACACCCCACACACACCACACACACACACCCCATCACACACCCCACACACACACACAACACCCCATCACACATACACACCCCACACACACACAGCCCCCACACACACACACACCCCACACACACACACCCCACACACACACACCACACACACACTACACCATCACACACACACACCCCCACACCCCCCATCACACACACACACCCCACACACACACCCCACACACACACACACACCCCCCACACACACCCCCACACACACACTACACCAACACACACACACACCACACACACACCCCACACATACACCCACACCCACACACCCCATCACACACACCACACACACACCCCATCACACACACACCCAACACACACACACCCCCACACACACACACCCCACACACACACACACACCCCACACCCCACACACACACCCCATCACACACACACCCCACACACACACACCCCCACACACACACACCCCACACACACACACACACCCCACACCCCACACACACACACCACACACACACCCCATCACACACCCCACACACACACCCCACACACCACACACACACCCCACACACACACACACACCCCACACACACACACACACCCCACACACACACCCCACACACACACACACCCCACACACACACACACCCCACACACACACACCCCCCCCCCACACACACACCCCACACACACACCCCCCCCACACACACACCCCCCACACACACCCCACACCCCATCACACACACCCCACACACACACCCCACACAAACACACCCCACACACACCCCCCACACACACACACACCACACACACACACACCCCACACACACACACACACCCCACACACTCACACACACCCCACACACACACACACCCCACACACACACACACCCCACACACACACCCCCCACACACACCCCACACCCCATCACACACACCCCACACACACACCCCACACAAACACACCCCACACACACCCCCCACACACACACACCACACACACACACACCCCACACACACACACACACCCCACACACACACACACACCCCACACACACACACACACCCCACACACCACACACACACCCCACACACACACACACACCCCACACACTCACACACACCCCACACACACACACACCCCACACACACACACACCCCACACACACACACACACCCCACACACACACCCCACACCCCATCACACACACCCCACACACACACACACCCCATCACACACACCCCACACACACACACACCCCATCACACCCACACCCAGGGAGGGTGAGGGAGGGGTGTGGGAGGGTGAGGGAGGGGTGTGGGAGGGTGAGGGGGGGTGTGGGAGGGGGTGTGTGGGAGGGTGAGGGAGGGGTGTGGGAGGGTGAGGGGGTGTGTGGGAGGGTGAGGGGGGGGTGTGGGAGGGTGAGGGAGGGGTGTGGGAGGGTGAGGGGGGGTGTGGGAGGGTGAGGGAGGGGTGTGGGAGGGTGAGGGAGGGGTGTGGGAGGGTGAGGGAGGGTGTGGGAGGGTGAGGGGGGGTGTGGGAGGGTGAGGGGGTGTGTGGGAGGGTGAGGGGGTGTGTGGGAGGGGGTGTGTGGGAGGGTGAGGGAGGGGGGTGTGGGAGGGGTGAGGGAGGGGTGTAGGAGGGTGAGGGGGGGTGTGGGAGGGTGAGGGGGGGTGTGGGAGGGTGAGGGGGGGTGTGGGAGGGTGAGGGAGGGGGGGTGTGGGAGGGTGAGGGGGGGTGTGGGAGGGTGAGGGGGGGTGTGGGAGGGTGAGGGGGGGTGTGGGAGGGTGAGGGGTGTGTGGGAGGGTGAGGGGTGTGTGGGAGGGTGAGGGGGGTGTGGGAGGGTGAGGGGGGGGTGTGGGAGGGTGAGGGGTGTGTGGGAGGGTGGGGGGTGTGTGGGAGGGTGAGGGGGGTGTGGGAGGGTGAGGGGTGTGTGGGAGGGTGAGGGGGGTGTGGGAGGGGTGAGGGGTGTGTGGGAGGGTGAGGGGTGTGTGGGAGGGTGAGGGGGGTGTGGGAGGGTGAGGGGGGTGTGGGAGGGTGAGGGGGGGTTGTGGGAGGGGGTGTGAGGGTGAGGGAGGGGGGTGTGGGAGGGTGAGGGAGGGGGGTGTGGGAGGGTGAGGGAGGGGGGTGTGGGAGGGTGAGGGAGGGGGGTGTGGAGAGTGAGGGAGGGGGGTGTGGGAGAGTGAGGGAGGGGGGTGTGGGAGAGTGAGGGAGGGGTGTGTGGGAGAGTGAGGGAGGGGTGTGTGGGAGAGTGAGGGAGGGGGGTGTGTGGGAGGGGGGGTGTGAGGGTGAGGGAGGGGGGTGTGGGAGGGTGAGCGAGGGGGGTGTGGGAGGGTGAGGGAGGGGTGTAGGAGGGTGAGGGAGGGGGTGTGTGGGAGGGGGGTGTGAGGGTGAGGGAGGGGGGTGTGGGAGGGTGAGGGGAGGGGGGTGTGGGAGGGTGAGGGAGGGGGGTGTAGGAGGGTGAGGGAGGGGGGTGTGGGAGGGGGGTGTGGGAGGGTGAGGGGGGTGTGGGAGGGTGAGGGGGGTGTGAGAGAGTAAGGGAGGGGGGTGTGAGAGAGTGAGGGGGGGTGTAGGAGGGTGAGGGAGGGGTGTGTGGGAGAGTGAGGGAGGGGGGTGTGGGAGAGTGAGGGAGGGGGGTGTGGGAGAGTGAGGGAGGGGGGTGTGGGAGGGTGAGGGAGGGGGGTGTGGGAGAGTGAGGGAGGGGGGTGTGGGAGAGTGAGGGAGGGGGGGTGTGGGAGGGTGAGGGAGGGGGGTGTGGGTGGGTGAGGGAGGGGGGTGTGGGAGGGTGAGGGAGGGGGGTGTGGGAGAGTGAGGGAGGGGGGTGTGGGAGAGTGAGGGAGGGGGGTGTGTGGGAGGGGGGTGTGAGGGTGAGGAGGGGGTGTGTGGGAGGGGTGTGGGGGGTGAGGGAGGGGGGTGTGGAGGGTGAGGGAGGGGGGTGTGGGAGAGTGAGGGAGGGGGGGTGTGGGGAGAGTGAGGGAGGGGGGTGTGTGGGAGGGGGGTGTGAGGGTGAGGGAGGGGGGTGTGTGGGAGGGGGTGTGGGGGGTGAGGGAGGGGGGTGTGGGAGGGTGAGGGGGGGTGTGGGAGAGTGAGGGAGGGGGGTGTGGGAGAGTGAGGAGGGGGTGTGGGAGAGTGAGGGAGGGGGGGTGTGGGAGGGTGAGGGAGGGGGGTGTGGGAGGGTGAGGGAGGGGGGTGTGGGAGTGAGGGAGGGGGGGTGTGTGGGAGGGGGGTGTGAGGGTGAGGGAGGGGGGTGTGGGAGGGTGAGGGGGGTGTGAGAGAGTAAGGGAGGGGGGTGTGAGAGAGTGAGGGGGGGTGTGGGAGGGTGAGGGAGGGGGGTGTGGGAGAGTGAGGGAGGGGGGTGTGGGAGGGTGAGGGAGGGGGGGTGTGGGAGGTGTGAGGGGGGGGGTGTGGGAGAGTGAGGGGGGGGTGTGAGAGAGTGAGGGGGGGTGTGGGAGGGTGAGGGAGGGGGGTGTGGGAGAGTGAGGGAGGGGGGTGGGAGGGTGAGGGAGGGGGGTGTGGGAGAGTGAGGGAGGGGGGGTGTGAGAGAGTGAGGGGGGGTGTGGGAGGGTGAGGTAGGGCAGAAGGCTGTGAGTGAGGGAGGAGAGTGAGGGAAGAGGGTGAGAGAAGAGGGTGAGGGAGGGAAGAGGGTGAGGGAGGGAGTGAGTGAGGGAGGGCGTTAGGGAGTGAGGGAAGGAGGAGAGTGAGTGAGGGCAGTAGGGAGTGAGTGAGTGAGGAGGGTGAGGGAGTGAGTGAGGGCGGTAGGGAATGAGTGAGGAGGGGGAGGGTGAGTGAGTGAGGAGGGGGAGGGTGAGTGAGTGAGGAGGGGGAGGGTGAGTGAGTGAGGAGGGGGAGGGTGAGTGAGGGAGGTGGTAGGGAGTGAGTGAGGGTGATAGGGAGTGAGTGAGGGCGGTAGGGAATGAGTGAGTGAGGGCAGTAGGGAGTGCGTGAGTGAGGAGGGTGAGGGAGGGAGGAGAGTAGGGAGGGTGAGGGAGTGAGTGAGAGAGGGCGGTAGGGAGTGAGTGAGTGAGGGCGGTAGGGAAGGAGGGAGGTAGGGAGTGAGGGAGGGCGGTAGGAGTGTGTGAGGGCGGTAGGGAGTGAGGGAGGGTGGGTGAGGGAGGGAGGGGGAGAGGGCGGTAGGGAGTGAAGGAGTTAGGGCGGTAGGGAAGGAGTGAGGGAGGGTGAGGGAGTGAGGGGGAGAGGGCGGTAGGGAGTGAGGGAGGACGGGAGTGAGGGAGTGAGGAGGGCGGTAGGGAGGGAGTGAGTGAGGGAGGGTGAGGGAGTGAGGAGGGCGGTAGGGAGTGAGTGAGGGAGGGTGAGGGGGAGAGGGCGGTAGGGAGGGTGAGGGGGAGAGGGGCGGTAGGGAGGGAGGGAGTGAGTGAGGGCGGTAGGGTGAGTGAGTGAGGGGTGAGTGAGGGAGGGTGAGGGAGTGAGGAGGGCGGTAGGGAGTGAGTGAGGGAGTGAGTGAGGAGGGCGGTAGTGAGTGAGGAGGGCGGTAGGGAGTGAGTGAGGGAGGGAGGGTGAGGGAGTGAGGAGGGCGGTAGTGAGTGAGGAGGGCGGTAGGGAGTGAGGAGGGCGGTAGGGAGTGAGTGAGGGAGTGAGTGAGGAGGGCGGTAGGGAGTAAGTGAGGGAGGGAGGGTGAGGGGAGGGCGGGAGTGAGGAGGGCGGTAGGAGTGAGTGAGGGAGGGGAGGGCGATAGGGAGTGAGTGAGGGAGGGTGAGGGGGAGAGGGTGGTAGGGAGGGAGGGAGTGAGTGAGGGCGGTAGGGAGTGAGTGAGGGAGGGAGGCGGTAGGGAGTGAGTGAGGGAGGGAGGGCGATAGGGAGTGAGTGAGGGAGGGTGAGGGGGAGAGGGCGGTAGGGAGGGAGGCAGTGAGTGAGGGCGGTAGTGAGTGAGGAGGGCGGTAGGGAGTGAGTGAGGGAGTGAGTGAGGAGGGCGGTAGGGAGTGAGTGAGGGAGTGAGTGAGGAGGGCGGTAGGGAGTGAGTGAGGAGGGCGGTAGGGAGTAAGTGAGGGAGGGAGAGTGAGGGAGGGCGGGAGTGAGGAGGGCGGTAGGGAGTGAGTGAGGAGGGCGGTAGGGAGTGAGTGAGGAGGGCGGTAGGGAGTAAGTGAGGGAGGGAGAGTGAGGGAGGGCGGGAGTGAGGAGGGCGGTAGGGAGTGAGGAGGGCAGTAGGGAGTGAGTGAGTGAGTGAGGAGGGCGGTAGGGAGTGAGTGAGTGAGTGAGGAGGGCGGTAGGGAGGGAGGGAGGGCGGTAGGGAGTGAGTGAGGGAGGGTGAGGGAGTGAGGGCGGTAGGGAGTGAGTGAGGTAGGGAATGAGGGAGGGCGGGAGTGAGGGAGTGAGGTAGGGAGTGAGTGAGGTAGGG
>NW_027310279.1:12500-107500 GCF_047496795.1 Chiloscyllium punctatum
TCTAATCGAGGGGTTCAGGGTGGGGTTTATATACGGAATAACAGATACCCCGGGGAGGGAATTACAGACTGGAATCTAATCGGGGGGTTCGGGGTGGGGTTTATATACAGAATAACAGATACCCCGGGGAGTGAGTTACAGACTGGAATCTAATCGAGGGGTTCGGGGTGGGGTTTATATACAGAGTAACAGATACCCCGGGGGAGGGAGTTACAGACTGGAATCTAATCGTGGGGTTTATATACACAATAACAGATACCCCGGGGAGGGAGTTGCAGACTGGAATCTAATCGAGGGGTTCAGGGTGGGGTTTATATACGGAATAACAGATACCCCGGGGAGGGAATTACAGACTGGAATCTAATCGGGGGGTTCGGGGTGGGGTTTATATACAGAATAACAGATACCCCGGGGAGTGAGTTACAGACTGGAATCTAATCGAGGGGTTCGGGGTGGGGTTTATATACAGAATAACAGATACCCCGGGGAGGGAGTTACAGACTGGAATCTAATCGGGGGGTTCGGGGTGGAGTTTATATACAGAATAACAGATACCCCGGGGGAGGGAGTTACAGACTGGAATCTAATCGAGGGATTCGGGGTGGGGTTTATATACAGAATAACAGATACCCCGGGGAGGGAGTTACAGACTGGAATCTAATCGAGGGGTTCAGGGTGGGGTTTATATACAGAATAACAGATACCCCGGGAGGGAGTTACAGACTGGAATCTAATCGAGGGGATCGGGGTGGGGTTTATATACAGAATAACAGATACCCCGGGAGGGAGTTACAGACTGGAATCTAATCGAGGGGTTCAGGGTGGGGTTTATATACAGAATAACAGATACCCCGGGGAGGGAGTTACAGACTGGAATCTAATCGAGGGGTTCAGGGTGGGGTTTATATCCAGAATAACAGATACCCCGGGGAGCAAGTTACAGACTGGAATCTAATCGAGGGGTTCGGGGGTGGGGTTTATATACAGAATAACTGATACCCCGGGGAGGGAGTTACAGACTAGAATCTAATCGAGGGGTTCGGGGTGGGGTTTATATACAGAATAACAGATACCCCGGGGAGGGAGTTACAGACTGGAATCTAATCGAGGGGTTCGGGGTGGGGTTTATATACAGAATAACAGATACCCTGGGGAGGGAGTTACAGACTGGAATCTAATCGAGGTGTTCAGGGTGGTTTATATACAGAATAACAGATACCCCGGGGAGGGAGTTACAGACTGGAATCTAATCGAGGGGTTCGGGGTGGGGTTTATACACAGAATAACAGATACCCCGGGGAGGGAGTTACAGACTAGAATCTAATCGAGGGGTTCGGGGTGGGGTTTATATACAGAATAACAGATACCCCGGGGGGGGAGTTACAGACTGGAATCTAATCGAGGGGTTCGGGGTGGGGTTTATATACAGAATAACAGATACCCCGGGGAGGGAGTTACAGACTGGAATCTAATCGAGGGGTTCGGGGTGGGGTTTATATACAGAATAACAGATACCCCGGGGAGGGAGTTACAGACTGGAATCTAATCGAGGGGTTCGGGGTGGGGTTTATATACAGAATAACAGATACCCCGGGGAGGGAGTTACAGACTGGAATTGAATCAATGGGTTCGGGGTGGGGTTTATATACAGAATAACAGATACCCGGGAGGGAGTTACAGACTGGAATCTAATCGAGGGGTTCGGGGTGGGGTTTATATACAGAATAACAGATACCCCGGGGAGGGAGTTACAGACTGGAATCTAATCGAGAGGTTCGGGGTGTGGTTTATATACAGAATAACAGATACCCCGGGGAGGGAGTTACAGACTGGAATCTAATCGAGGGGTTCGGGGTGGGGTTTATATACAGAGTAACAGATACCCCGGGAGGGAGTTATAGCCTGGAATCTAATCGAGGGGTTCGGGGTGGGGTTTATACACAGAATAACAGATACCCCGGGGATGGAGTTACAGACTGGAATGGAATCGAGGGGTTCGGGGTGGGGTTTGTACACAGAATAACAGATACCCCGGGGAGGGAGTTACAGACTGGAATGTAATCGAGGGGTTCGGGGTGGGGTTTATACACAGAATAACAGATACACCGGGAGGGAGTTATAGCCTGGAATCTAATCGGGGGGTTCAGGGTGGAGTTTATATACAGAATAACAGATACCCCGGGGGAGGGAGTTACAGACTGGAATCTAATCGAGGGATTCGGGGTGGGGTTTATATACAGAATAACAGATACCCCGGGGAGGGAGTTACAGACTGGAATCTAATCGAGGGGTTCAGGGTGGGGTTTATATACAGAATAACAGATACCCCGGGAGGGAGTTACAGACTGGAATCTAATCGAGGGGATCGGGGTGGGGTTTATATACAGAATAACAGATACCCCGGGGAGGGAGTTACAGACTGGAATCTAATCGAGGGGTTCGGGGTGGGGTTTATATACAGAATAACAGATACCCCGGGGAGGGAGTTACAGACTGGAATCTAATCGAGGGGTTCAGGGTGGGGTTTATATCCAGAATAACAGATACCCCGGGGAGCAAGTTACAGACTGGAATCTAATCGAGGGGTTCGGGGTGGGGTTTATATACAGAATAACTGATACCCCGGGGAGGGAGTTACAGACTAGAATCTAATCGAGGGGTTCGGGGTGGGGTTTATATACAGAATAACAGATACCCCGGGGAGGGAGTTACAGACTGGAATCTAATCGAGGGGTTCGGGATGGGGTTTATATACAGAATAACAGATACCCCGGGGAGGGAGTTACAGACTGGAATCTAATCGAGGGGTTCGGGGTGGGGTTTATATACAGAATAACAGATACCCCGGGGAGGGAGTTACAGACTGGAATCTAATCGAGGGGTTCGGGGTGGGGTTTATATACAGAATAACAGATACCCCGGGGAGGGAGTTACAGACTGGAATTGAATCAATGGGTTCGGGGTGGGGTTTATATACAGAATAACAGATACCCGGGAGGGAGTTACAGACTGGAATCTAATCGAGGGGTTCGGGGTGGGGTTTATATACAGAATAACAGATACCCCGGGGAGGGAGTTACAGACTGGAATCTAATCGAGAGGTTCGGGGTGTGGTTTATATACAGAATAACAGATACCCCGGGGAGGGAGTTACAGACTGGAATCTAATCGAGGGGTTCGGGGTGGGGTTTATATACAGAGTAACAGATACCCCGGGAGGGAGTTATAGCCTGGAATCTAATCGAGGGGTTCGGGGTGGGGTTTATACACAGAATAACAGATACCCCGGGGATGGAGTTACAGACTGGAATGGAATCGAGGGGTTCGGGGTGGGGTTTGTGCACAGAATAACAGATACCCCGGGGAGGGAGTTACAGACTGGAATGTAATCGAGGGGTTCGGGGTGGGGTTTATACACAGAATAACAGATACACCGGGAGGGAGTTATAGCCTGGAATCTAATCGGGGGGTTCAGGGTGGAGTTTATATACAGAATAACAGATACCCCGGGGGAGGGAGTTACAGACTGGAATCTAATCGAGGGATTCGGGGTGGGGTTTATATACAGAATAACAGATACCCCGGGGAGGGAGTTACAGACTGGAATCTAATCGAGGGGTTCAGGGTGGGGTTTATATACAGAATAACAGATACCCCGGGAGGGAGTTACAGACTGGAATCTAATCGAGGGGATCGGGGTGGGGTTTATATACAGAATAACAGATACCCCGGGGAGGGAGTTACAGACTGGAATCTAATCGAGGGGTTCGGGGTGGGGTTTATATACAGAATAACAGATACCCCGGGGAGGGAGTTACAGACTGGAATCTAATCGAGGGGTTCGGGGTGGGGTTTATATACAGAATAACTGATACCCTGGGGAGGGAGTTACAGACTGGAATCTAATCGAGGGGTTCGGGGTGGGGTTTATATACAGAGTAACAGATACCCCGGGGAGGGAGTTACAGACTGGAATCTAATCGAGGGGTTCGGGGTCGGGTTTATATACAGAATAACAGATACCCCGGGAGGGAGTTACAGACTAGAATCTAATCGAGGGGTTCGGGGTGGGGTTTATATACAGAATAACAGATACCCCGGGGAGGGAGTTACAGACTGGAATCTAATCGAGGGGTTCGGGATGGGGTTTATATACAGAATAACAGATACCCCGGGGAGGGAGTTACCGACTGGAATCTAATCGAGGGGTTCAGGGTGGGGTTTATACACAGAATAACAGATACCCCGGGGAGGGAGTTACAGACTAGAATCTAATCGAGGGGTTCGGGGTGGGGTTTATATACAGAATAACAGATACCCCGGGGAGGGAGTTACAGACTGGAATCTAATCGAGGGGTTCAGGGTGGGGTTTATATACAGAATAACAGATACCCCGGGGAGGGAGTTACAGACTGGAATCTAATCGTGGGGTTCGGGGTGGGGTTTATATATAGAATAACAGATACCCCGGGGAGGGAGTTACAGACTGGAATCTAATCGAGGGGTTCGGGGGTGGGGTTTATATACAGAACAACAGATACCCTGGGGAGGGAGTTACAGACTGGAATCTAATCGAGGGGTTCAGGGTGGGGTTTATATACAGAACAACAGATACCCCGGGGAGGGAGTTACAGACAGGAATCTAATCGAGGGGTTCGGGGTGGGGTTTATATACAGAATAACAGATACCCCGGGGAGGGAGTTACAGACTGGAATCTAATCGAGGGGTTCGGGGGTGGGGTTTATACACAGAATAACAGATACCCCGGGAGGGAGTTACAGACTGGAATCTAATCGAGGGGTTCGGGGTGGGGTTTATATACAGAATAACAGATACCCCGGGGAGGGAGTTACAGACTGGAATCTAATCGAGGGGTTCGGGGTGGGGTTTATATACAGAATAACAGATACCCCGGGGAGGGAGTTACAGACTGGAATCTAATCGAGGGGTTCAGGGGGGGTTTATATACGGAATAACAGATACCCCGGGGAGGGAGTTACAGACTGGAATCTAATCGAGGGGTTCAGGGTGGGGTTTATATACAGAATAACAGATACCCCGGGGAGGGAGTTACAGACTGGAATCTAATCGAGGGGTTCGGGGTGGGGTTTATATACAGAATAACAGATACCCCGGGGAGGGAGTTACAGACTGGAATCTAATCGAGGGGTTCGGGGTGGGGTTTATATACAGAATAACAGATACCCCGGGGAGGGAGTTACAGACTGGAATCTAATCGAGGGGTTCGGGGTGGGGTTTATATACAGAATAACAGATACCCCGGGGAGGAAGTTCCAGACTGGAATCTAATCGAGCGGTTCGGGGGTGTGGTTTATATACAGAATGACAGATACCCCGGGGAGGGAGTTACAGACTGGAATCTAATCGAGGGGTTCGGGGTGGGGTTTATATACAGAATAACAGATACCCCGCGAGGGAGTTACAGACTGGAATCTAATCGAGGGGTTCGGGGTGGGGTTTATATACAGAATAACAGATACCCCGGGGAGGGAGTTACAGACTGGAATTGAATCAATGGGTTCGGGGTGGGGTTTATATACAGAATAACAGATACCCGGGAGGGAGTTACAGACTGGAATCTAATCGAGGGGTTCGGGGTGGGGTTTATATACAGAATAACAGATACCCCGGGGAGGGAGTTACAGACTGGAATCTAATCGAGAGGTTCGGGGTGTGGTTTATATACAGAATAACAGATACCCCGGGGAGGGAGTTACAGACTGGAATCTAATCGAGGGGTTCGGGGTGGGGTTTATATACAGAGTAACAGAAACCCCGGGAGGGAGTTATAGCCTGGAATCTAATCGAGGGGTTCGGGGTGGGGTTTATATACAGAATAACAGATACCCCGGGGAGGGAGTTACAGACTGGAATCTAATCGAGGGGTTCGGGGTGGGGTTTATACACAGAATAACAGATACCCCGGGGAGGGAGTTACAGACTGGAATCTAATCGAGGGGTTCGGGGTGGGGTTTATATACAGAATAACAGATACCCCGGGGATGGAGTTACAGACTGGAATGGAATCGAGGGGTTCGGGGTGGGGTTTATACACAGAATAACAGGTACCCCGGGGAGGGAGTTACAGACTAGAATCTAATCGAGGGGTTCGGGGTGGGGTTTATATACAGAATAACAGATACCCCGGGGAGGGAGTTACAGACTGGAATCTAATCGAGGGGTTCGGGGTGGGGTTTATATACAGAGTAACAGATACCCCGGGGAGGGAGTTACAGACTGGAATCTAATCGAGCGGTTCGGGGTGGTTTATATACAGAATAACAGATACCCCGGGAGGGAGTTACAGACTGGAATCTAATCGAGGGGTTCGGGGTGGGGTTTATATACAGAATAACAGATACCCCGGGAGGGAGTTACAGACTGGAATCTAATCGAGGGGTTCAGGGTGGGGTTTATATACAGAATTACAGATACCCCGGGGAGGGAGTTACAGACTGGAATCTAATCGAGGGGTTCGGGGTGGGGTTTATATACAGAATAACAGATACCCCGGGGGAGGGAGTTACAGACTGGAATCTAATCGTGGGGTTCAGGGTGGGGTTTATATACACAATAACAGATACCCCGGGGAGGGAGTTACAGACTGGAATCTAATTGAGGGGTTCAGGGTGGGGTTTATATACGGAATAACAGATACCCCGGGGGAGGGAGTTACAGACTGGAATCTAATCGTGGGGTTCAGGGTGGGGTTTATATACACAATAACAGATACCCCGGGGAGGGAGTTACAGACTGGAATCTAATCGAGGGGTTCAGGGTGGGGTTTATATACGGAAAAACAGATACCCCGGGGAGGGAATTATAGACTGGAATCTAATCGGGGGGTTCGGGGTGGGGTTTATATACAGAATAACAGATACCCCGGGGAGTGAGTTACAGACTGGAATCTAATCGAGGGGTTCGGGGTGGGGTTTATATACAGAATAACAGATACCCCGGGGGAGGGAGTTACAGACTGGAATCTAATCGAGGGATTCGGGGTGGGGTTTATATACACAATAACAGATACCCCGGGGAGGGAGTTACAGACTGGAATCTAATTGAGGGGTTCAGGGTGGGGTTTATATACAGAATAACAGATACCCCGGGAGGGAGTTACAGACTGGAATCTAATCGAGGGGATCGGGGTGGGGTTTATATACAGAATAACAGATACCCCGGGAGGGAGTTACAGACTGGAATCTAATCGAGGGGTTCAGGGTGGGGTTTATATCCAGAATAACAGATACCCCGGGGAGGGAGTTACAGACTGGAATCTAATCGAGAGGTTCAGGGTGGGGTTTATATCCAGAATAACAGATACCCCGGGGAGGAAGTTACAGACTGGAATCTAATCGAGGGGTTCGGGGTGGGGTTTATATACAGAATAACAGATACCCGGGAGGGAGTTACAGACTGGAATCTAATCGAGGGGTTCAGGGTGGGGTTTATTTACAGAATAACAGATACCCAGGGAGGGAGTTACAGACTGGAATCTAATCGAGGGGTTCGGGGTGGGGTTTATATCCAGAATAACAGATACCCCGGGGAGGGAGTTACAGACTGGAATCTAATCGAGGGGTTCAGGGTGGGGTTTATATCCAGAATAACAGATACCCCGGGGAGGAAGTTACAGACTGAAATCTAATCGAGGGGTTCGGGGTGGGGTTTATATACAGAATAACAGATACCCCGGGGAGGGAGTTACAGACTGGAATCTAATCGAGGGGTTCGGGGTGGGGTTTATATACAGAATAACAGATACCTCGGGAGGGAGTTATAGACTGGAATCTAATCGAGGGGTTCAGGGTGGGGTTTATGTACAGAATAACAGATACCCCGGGGAGGGAGTTACAGACTGGAATCTAATCGAGGGGTTCGGGGTGGGGTTTATATACAGAACAACAGATACCCTGGGGAGGGAGTTACAGACTGGAATCTAATCGAGGGGTTCAGGGTGGGGTTTATATACAGAATAACAGATACCCCGGGGAGGGAGTTACAGACTGGAATCTAATCGAGGGGTTCAGGGTGGGGTTTATATCCAGAATAACAGATACCCCGGGGAGCAAGTTACAGACTGGAATCTAATCGAGGGGTTCGGGGTGGGGTTTATATACAGAATAACTGATACCCCGGGGAGGGAGTTACAGACTAGAATCTAATCGAGGGGTTCGGGGTGGGGTTTATATACAGAATAACAGATACCCCGGGGAGGGAGTTACAGACTGGAATCTAATCGAGGGGTTCGGGGTGGGGTTTATATACAGAATAACAGATACCCCGGGAGGGAGTTACAGACTGGAATCTAATCGAGGTGTTCAGGGTGGTTTATATACAGAATAACAGATACCCCGGGGAGGGAGTTACAGACTGGAATCTAATCGTGGGGTTCGGGGTGGGGTTTATATACAGAATAACAGATACCCCGGGGAGGGAGTTACAGACTGGAATCTAATCGAGGGGTTCGGGGTGGGGTTTATATACAGAACAACAGATACCCTGGGGAGGGAGTTACAGACTGGAATCTAATCGAGGGGTTCAGGGTGGGGTTTATATACAGAATAACAGATACCCCGGGGAGGGAGTTACAGACTGGAATCTAATCGAGGGGTTCGGGGTGGGGTTTATACACAGAATAACAGATACCCCGGGGAGGGAGTTACAGACTAGAATCTAATCGAGGGGTTCGGGGTGGGGTTTATATACAGAATAACAGATACCCCGGGGGGGGAGTTACAGACTGGAATCTAATCGAGGGGTTCGGGGTGGGGTTTATATACAGAATAACAGATACCCCGGGGAGGGAGTTACAGACTGGAATCTAATCGAGGGGTTCGGGGTGGGGTTTATATACAGAATAACAGATACCCCGGGGAGGGAGTTACAGACTGGAATCTAATCGAGGGGTTCGGGGTGGGGTTTATATACAGAATAACAGATACCCCGGGGAGGGAGTTACAGACTGGAATTGAATCAATGGGTTCGGGGTGGGGTTTATATACAGAATAACAGATACCCGGGAGGGAGTTACAGACTGGAATCTAATCGAGGGGTTCGGGGTGGGGTTTATATACAGAATAACAGATACCCCGGGGAGGGAGTTACAGACTGGAATCTAATCGAGAGGTTCGGGGTGTGGTTTATATACAGAATAACAGATACCCCGGGGAGGGAGTTACAGACTGGAATCTAATCGAGGGGTTTGGGGTGGGGTTTATATACAGATTAACAGATACCCCGGGAGGGAGTTATAGCCTGGAATCTAATCGAGGGGTTCGGGGTGGGGTTTATACACAGAATAACAGATCCCCCGGGGATGGAGTTACAGACTGGAATGGAATCGAGGGGTTCGGGGTGGGGTTTGTACACAGAATAACAGATACCCCGGGGAGGGAGTTACAGACTGGAATGTAATCGAGGGGTTCGGGGTGGGGTTTATACACAGAATAACAGATACACCGGGAGGGAGTTATAGCCTGGAATCTAATCGGGGGGTTCAGGATGGAGTTTATATACAGAATAACAGATACCCCGGGGGAGGGAGTTACAGACTGGAATCTAATCGAGGGATTCGGGGTGGGGTTTATATACAGAATAACAGATACCCCGGGGAGGGAGTTACAGACTGGAATCTAATCGAGGGGTTCGGGGTGGGGTTTATATACAGAATAACAGATACCCCGGGAGGGAGTTACAGACTGGAATCTAATCGAGGGGATCGGGGTGGGGTTTATATACAGAATAACAGATACCCCGGGGAGGGAGTTACAGACTGGAATCTAATCGAGGGGTTCGGGGTGGGGTTTATATACAGAATAACAGATACCCCGGGGAGGGAGTTACAGACTGGAATCTAATCGAGGGGTTCAGGGTGGGGTTTATATCCAGAATAACAGATACCCCGGGGAGCAAGTTACAGACTGGAATCTAATCGAGGGGTTCGGGGTGGGGTTTATATACAGAATAACTGATACCCCGGGGAGGGAGTTACAGACTAGAATCTAATCGAGGGGTTCGGGGTGGGGTTTATATACAGAATAACAGATACCCCGGGGAGGGAGTTACAGACTGGAATCTAATCGAGGGGTTCGGGATGGGGTTTATATACAGAATAACAGATACCCCGGGGAGGGAGTTACCGACTGGAATCTAATCGAGGGGTTCGGGGTGGGGTTTATATACAGAATAACAGATACCCCGGGGGAGGGAGTTACAGACTGGAATCTAATCGAGGGGTTCAGGGTGGGGTTTATACACAGAATAACAGATACCCCGGGGAGGGAGTTACAGACTGGAATCTAATCGAGGTGTTCAGGGTCGTTTATATACAGAATAACAGATACCCCGGGGAGGGAGTTACAGACTGGAATCTAATCGAGGGGTTCGGGGGTGGGGTTTATATACAGAACAACAGATACCCTGGGGAGGGAGTTACAGACTGGAATCTAATCGAGGGGTTCAGGGTGGGGTTTATATACAGAATAACAGATACCCCGGGAGGGAGTTACAGACTGGAATCTAATCGAGGGATTCGGGGTGGGGTTTATATACAGAATAACAGATACCCCGGGGAGGGAGTTACAGACTGGAATCTAATCGAGGGGTTCAGGGTGGGGTTTATATACAGAATAACAGATACCCCGGGGAGGGAGTTACAGACTGGAATCTAATCGAGGGGTTCAGGGTGGGGTTTATATACAGAACAACAGATACCCTGGGGAGGGAGTTACAGACTGGAATCTAATCGAGGGGTTCAGGGTGGGGTTTATATACAGAATAACAGATACCCCGGGGAGGGAGTTACAGACTGGAATCTAATCGAGGGGTTCGGGGTGGGGTTTATATACAGAATAACAGATACCCCGGGGAGGGAGTTACAGACTGGAATCTAATCGAGGGGTTCGGGGTGGGGTTTATATACAGAATAACAGATACCCCGGGGAGGGAGTTACAGACTGGAATCTAATCGAGGGGTTCGGGGTGGGGTTTATATACAGAATAACAGATACCCCGGGGAGGGAGTTACAGACTGGAATCTAATCGAGGGGTTCGGGGTGGGGTTTATATACAGAATAACTGATACCCCGGGGAGGAAGTTCCAGACTGGAATCTAATCGAGCGGTTCGGGGGTGTGGTTTATATACAGAATGACAGATACCCCGGGGAGGGAGTTACAGACTGGAATCTAATCGAGGGGTTCGGGGTGGGGTTTATATACAGAATAACAGATACCCCGCGAGGGAGTTACAGACTGGAATCTAATCGAGGGGTTCGGGGTGGTTTATATACAGAATAACAGATATCCCGGGAGGGAGTTACAGACTGGAATCTAATCGAGGGGTTCGGGGTGGGGTTTATATACAGAATAACAGATACCCCGGGGAGGGAGTTACAGACTGGAATTGAATCAATGGGTTCGGGGTGGGGTTTATATACAGAATAACAGATACCCGGGAGGGAGTTACAGACTGGAATCTAATCGAGGGGTTCGGGGTGGGGTTTATATACAGAATAACAGATACCCCGGGGAGGGAGTTACAGACTGGAATCTAATCGAGAGGTTCGGGGTGTGGTTTATATACAGAATAACAGATACCCCGGGGAGGGAGTTACAGACTGGAATCTAATCGAGGGGTTCGGGGTGGGGTTTATATACAGAGTAACAGATACCCCGGGAGGGAGTTATAGCCTGGAATCTAATCGAGGGGTTCGGGGTGGGGTTTATATACAGAATAACAGATACCCCGGGGAGGGAGTTACAGACTGGAATCTAATCGAGGGGTTCGGGGTGGGGTTTATATACAGAATAACAGATACCCCGGGGAGGGAGTTACAGACTGGAATCTAATCGAGGGGTTCGGGGTGGGGTTTATATACAGAATAACAGATACCCCGGGGAGGGAGTTACAGACTGGAATCTAATCGAGGGGTTCGGGGTGGGGTTTATATACAGAATAACAGATACCCCGGGGATGGAGTTACAGACTGGAATGGAATCGAGGGGTTCGGGGTGGGGTTTATACACAGAATAACAGGTACCCCGGGGAGGGAGTTACAGACTAGAATCTAATCGAGGGGTTCGGGGTGGGGTTTATATACAGAATAACAGATACCCCGGGGAGGGAGTTACAGACTGGAATCTAATCGAGGGGTTCGGGGTGGGGTTTATATACAGAGTAACAGATACCCCGGGGAGGGAGTTACAGACTGGAATCTAATCGAGCGGTTCGGGGTGGTTTATATACAGAATAACAGATACCCCGGGAGGGAGTTACAGACTGGAATCTAATCGAGGGGTTCGGGGTGGGGTTTATATACAGAATAACAGATACCCCGGGAGGGAGTTACAGACTGGAATCTAATCGAGGGGTTCAGGGTGGGGTTTATATACAGAATTACAGATACCCCGGGGAGGGAGTTACAGACTGGAATCTAATCGAGGGGTTCGGGGTGGGGTTTATATACAGAATAACAGATACCCCGGGGGAGGGAGTTACAGACTGGAATCTAATCGTGGGGTTCAGGGTGGGGTTTATATACACAATAACAGATACCCCGGGGAGGGAGTTACAGACTGGAATCTAATTGAGGGGTTCAGGGTGGGGTTTATATACGGAATAACAGATACCCCGGGGGAGGGAGTTACAGACTGGAATCTAATCGTGGGGTTCAGGGTGGGGTTTATATACACAATAACAGATACCCCGGGGAGGGAGTTACAGACTGGAATCTAATCGAGGGGTTCAGGGTGGGGTTTATATACGGAATAACAGATACCCCGGGGAGGGAATTATAGACTGGAATCTAATCGAGGGGTTCGGGGTGGGGTTTATATACAGAATAACAGATACCCCGGGGAGGGAGTTACAGACTGGAATCTAATCGAGGGGTTCGGGGTGGGGTTTATATACAGAATAACAGATACCCCGGGGGAGGGAGTTACAGACTGGAATCTAATCGAGGGATTCGGGGTGGGGTTTATATACACAATAACAGATACCCCGGGGAGGGAGTTACAGACTGGAATCTAATTGAGGGGTTCAGGGTGGGGTTTATATACAGAATAACAGATACCCCGGGAGGGAGTTACAGACTGGAATCTAATCGAGGGGATCGGGGTGGGGTTTATATACAGAATAACAGATACCCCGGGAGGGAGTTACAGACTGGAATCTAATCGAGGGGTTCAGGGTGGGGTTTATATCCAGAATAACAGATACCCCGGGGAGGGAGTTACAGACTGGAATCTAATCGAGAGGTTCAGGGTGGGGTTTATATCCAGAATAACAGATACCCCGGGGAGGAAGTTACAGACTGGAATCTAATCGTGGGGTTCGGGGTGGGGTTTATATACAGAATAACAGATACCCCGGGGAGGGAGTTACAGACTGGAATCTAATCGAGGGGTTCGGGGTGGGGTTTATATCCAGAATAACAGATACCCCGGGGAGGGAGTTACAGACTGGAATCTAATTGAGGGGTTCGGGGTGGGGTTTATATACAGAATAACAGATACCCGGGAGGGAGTTACAGACTGGAATCTAATCGAGGGGTTCAGGGTGGGGTTTATTTACAGAATAACAGATACCCAGGGAGGGAGTTACAGACTGGAATCTAATCGAGGGGTTCGGGGTGGGGTTTATATCCAGAATAACAGATACCCCGGGGAGGGAGTTACAGACTGGAATCTAATCGAGGGGTTCAGGGTGGGGTTTATATCCAGAATAACAGATACCCCGGGGAGGAAGTTACAGACTGAAATCTAATCGAGGGGTTCGGGGTGGGGTTTATATACAGAATAACAGATACCCCGGGGAGGGAGTTACAGACTGGAATCTAATCGAGGGGTTCGGGGTGGGGTTTATATACAGAATAACAGATACCTCGGGAGGGAGTTATAGACTGGAATCTAATCGAGGGGTTCAGGGTGGGGTTTATGTACAGAATAACAGATACCCCGGGGAGGGAGTTACAGACTGGAATCTAATCGAGGGGTTCGGGGTGGGGTTTATATACAGAATAACAGATACCCCGGGAGGGAGTTACAGACTGGAATCTAATCGAGGGGTTCGGGGTGGGGTTTATATACAGAATAACAGATACCCCTGGAAGGAGTTACAGACTGGAATCTAATCGAGGGGGTCAGGGTGGGGTTTATATACAGAATAACAGATACCCCGGGGAGGGAGTTACAGACTGGAATCTAATCGAGGGGTTCGGGGTGGGGTTTATATACAGAATAACAGATACCCCGGGGAGGGAATTACAGACTGGAATCTAATCGGGGGGTTCGGGGTGGGGTTTATATACAGAATAACAGATACCCCGGGGAGGGAGTTACAGACTGGAATCTAATCGAGGGGTTCGGGGTGGGGTTTATATCCAGAATAACAGATACCCCGGGAGGGAGTTACAGACTGGAATCTAATCGAGGGGTTCGGGGTGGGGTTTATATACACAATAACAGATACACCGGGAGGGAGTTATAGCCTGGAATCTAATCGAGGGGTTCGGGGTGGGGTTTATATACAGAGTAACAGATACCCCGGGAGGGAGTTACAGACTGGAATCTAATCGTGGGGTTCAGGGTGGGGTTTATATACACAATAACAGATACCCCGGGGAGGGAGTTACAGACTGGAATCTAATCGAGGGGTTCAGGGTGGGGTTTATATACGGAATAACAGATACCCCGGGGAGGGAATTACAGACTGGAATCTAATCGGGGGGTTCGGGGTGGGGTTTATATACAGAATAACAGATACCCCGGGGAGTGAGTTACAGACTGGAATCTAATCGAGGGGTTCGGGGTGGGGTTTATATACAGAATAACAGATACCCCGGGGGAGGGAGTTACAGACTGGAATCTAATCGAGGGGTTCGGGGTGGGGTTTATATACAGAATAACAGATACCCCGGGAGGGAGTTACAGACTGGAATCTAATCGAGGGGTTCGGGGTAGGGTTTATATACACAATAACAGGTACCCCGGGGAGGGAGTTACAGACTGGAATCTAATCGGGGGGTTCGGGGTGGAGTTTATATACAGAATAACAGATACCCCGGGGGAGGGAGTTACAGACTGGAATCTAATCGAGGGATTCGGGGTGGGGTTTATATACAGAATAACAGATACCCCGGGGAGGGAGTTACAGACTGGAATCTAATCGAGGGGTTCGGGGTGGGGTTTATATACAGAGTAACAGATACCCCGGGAGGGAGTTATAGCCTGGAATCTAATCGAGGGGTTCGGGGTGGGGTTTATACACAGAATAACAGATACCCCGGGGATGGAGTTACAGACTGGAATGGAATCGAGGGGTTCGGGGTGGGGTTTATACACAGAATAACAGATACCCCGGGGAGGGAGTTACAGACTGGAATGTAATCGAGGGGTTCGGGGTGGGGTTTATACACAGAATAACAGATACACCGGGAGGGAGTTATAGCCTGGAATCTAATCGGGGGGTTCGGGGTGGAGTTTATATACAGAATAACAGATACCCCGGGGGAGGGAGTTACAGACTGGAATCTAATCGAGGGATTCGGGGTGGGGTTTATATACAGAATAACAGATACGCCGGGGAGGGAGTTACAGACTGGAATCTAATCGAGGGGTTCGGGGTGGGGTTTATATACAGAATAACAGATACCCCGGGGAGGGAGTTACAGACTGGAATCTAATCGAGGGGTTCAGGGTGGGGTTTATATACAGAATAACAGATACCCCGGGAGGGAGTTACAGACTGGAATCTAATCGAGGGGATCGGGGTGGGGTTTATATACAGAATAACAGATACCCCGGGAGGGAGTTACAGACTGGAATCTAATCGAGGGGTTCAGGGTGGGGTTTATATACAGAATAACAGATACCCCGGGGAGGGAGTTACAGACTGGAATCTAATCGAGGGGTTCAGGGTGGGGTTTATATCCCGAATAACAGATACCCCGGGGAGCAAGTTACAGACTGGAATCTAATCGAGGGGTTCGGGGTGGGGTTTATATACAGAATAACTGATACCCCGGGGAGGGAGTTACAGACTAGAATCTAATCGAGGGGTTCGGGGTGGGGTTTATATACAGAATAACAGATACCCCGGGGAGGGAGTTACAGACTGGAATCTAATCGAGGGGTTCGGGGTGGGGTTTATATACAGAATAACAGATACCCCGGGAGGGAGTTACAGACTGGAATCTAATCGAGGTGTTCAGGGTGGTTTATATACAGAATAACAGATACCCCGGGAGGGAGTTACAGACTGGAATCTAATCGAGGGGTTCAGGGTGGGGTTTATATACAGAATAACAGATACCCCGGGGAGGGAGTTACAGACTGGAATCTAATCGAGGGGTTCGGGGTGGGGTTTATATACAGAATAACACATACCCCGGGAGGGAGTTTCAGACTGGAATCTAATAGAGGGGTTCAGGGTGTGGTTTATATACAGAATAACAGATACCCCGGGGAGCGAGTTACAGACTGGAATCTAATCGTGGGGTTCGGGGTGGGGTTTATATACAGAATAACAGATACCCCCGGGAGTGAGTTACAGACTGGAATCTAATCGAGGGGTTCGGGGGTGGGGTTTATATACAGAACAACAGATACCCTGGGGAGGGAGTTACAGACTGGAATCTAATCGAGGGGTTCAGGGGTGGGGTTTATATACAGAATAACAGATACCCCGGGGAGGGAGTTACAGACTGGAATCTAATCGAGGGGTTCAGGGTGGGGTTTATATACAGAATAACAGATACCCCGGGGAGGGAGTTACAGACTGGAATCTAATCGAGGGGTTCGGGGTGGGGTTTATATACAGAATAACAGATACCCCCGGGAGGGAGTTACAGACTGGAATCTAATCGAGGGGTTCGGGGTGGGGTTTATATACAGAATAACAGATACCCCGGGGAGGGAGTTACAGACTAGAATCTAATCGAGGGGTTCGGGGTGGGGTTTATATACAGAATAACAGATACCCCGGGGAGGGAGTTACAGACTGGAATCTAATCGAGGGGTTCGGGGTGGGGTTTATATACAGAATAACAGATACCCCGGGGAGGGAGTTACAGACTGGAATCTAATCGAGGGGTTCGGGGTGGGGTTTATATACAGAATAACAGATACCCCGGGGAGGGAGTTACAGACTGGAATCTAATCGAGGGGTTCGGGGTGGGGTTTATATACAGAATAACAGATACCCCGGGGAGGAAGTTCCAGACTGGAATCTAATCGAGCGGTTCGGGGGTGTGGTTTATATACAGAATGACAGATACCCCGGGGAGGGAGTTACAGACTGGAATCTAATCGAGGGGTTCGGGGTGGGGTTTATATACAGAATAACAGATACCCCGCGAGGGAGTTACAGACTGGAATCTAATCGAGGGGTTCGGGGTGGTTTATATACAGAATAACAGATACCCCGGGAGGGAGTTACAGACTGGAATCTAATCGAGGGGTTCGGGGTGGGGTTTATATACAGAATAACAGATACCCCGGGGAGGGAGTTACAGACTGGAATTGAATCAATGGGTTCGGGGTGGGGTTTATATACAGAATAACAGATACCCGGGAGGGAGTTACAGACTGGAATCTAATCGAGGGGTTCGGGGTGGGGTTTATATACAGAATAACAGATACCCCGGGAGGGAGTTACAGACTGGAATCTAATCGAGGGGATCGGGGTGGGGTTTATATACAGAATAACAGATACCCCGGGAGGGAGTTACAGACTGGAATCTAATCGAGGGGTTCAGGGTGGGGTTTATATCCAGAATAACAGATACCCCGGGGAGGGAGTTACAGACTGGAATCTAATCGAGAGGTTCAGGGTGGGGTTTATATCCAGAATAACAGATACCCCGGGGAGGAAGTTACAGACTGGAATCTAATCGTGGGGTTCGGGGTGGGGTTTATATACAGAATAACAGATACCCCGGGGAGGGAGTTACAGACTGGAATCTAATCGAGGGGTTCAGGGTGGGGTTTATATCCAGAATAACAGATACCCCGGGGAGGAAGTTACAGACTGGAATCTAATCGTGGGGTTCGGGGTGGGGTTTATATACAGAATAACAGATACCCCGGGGAGGGAGTTACAGACTGGAATCTAATCGAGGGGTTCGGGGTGGGGTTTATATCCAGAATAACAGATACCCCGGGGAGGGAGTTACAGACTGGAATCTAATTGAGGGGTTCGGGGTGGGGTTTATATACAGAATAACAGATACCCGGGAGGGAGTTACAGACTGGAATCTAATCGAGGGGTTCAGGGTGGGGTTTATTTACAGAATAACAGATACCCAGGGAGGGAGTTACAGACTGGAATCTAATCGAGGGGTTCGGGGTGGGGTTTATATCCAGAATAACAGATACCCCGGGGAGGGAGTTACAGACTGGAATCTAATCGAGGGGTTCGGGGTGGGGTTTATATCCAGAATAACAGATACCCCGGGGAGGGAGTTACAGACTGAAATCTAATCGAGGGGTTCGGGGTGGGGTTTATATACAGAATAACAGATACCCCGGGGAGGGAGTTACAGACTGGAATCTAATCGAGGGGTTCGGGGTGGGGTTTATATACAGAATAACAGATACCTCGGGAGGGAGTTATAGACTGGAATCTAATCGAGGGGTTCAGGGTGGGGTTTATGTACAGAATAACAGATACCCCGGGGAGGGAGTTACAGACTGGAATCTAATCGAGGGGGTCAGGGTGGGGTTTATATACAGAATAACAGATACCCCGGGGAGGGAGTTACAGACTGGAATCTAATCGAGGGGTTCGGGGTGGGGTTTATATACAGAATAACAGATACCCCGGGGAGGGAATTACAGACTGGAATCTAATCGGGGGGTTCGGGGTGGGGTTTATATCCAGAATAACAGATACCCTGGGGAGGGAGTTACAGACTGGAATCTAATCGAGGGGTTCGGGGGTGGGGTTTATATACAGAACAACAGATACCCTGGGGAGGGAGTTACAGACTGGAATCTAATCGTGGGGTTCAGGGTGGGGTTTATATACACAATAACAGATACACCGGGAGGGAGTTATAGCCTGGAATCTAATCGAGGGGTTCGGGGTGGGGTTTATATACAGAGTAACAGATACCCCGGGAGGGAGTTACAGACTGGAATCTAATCGTGGGGTTCAGGGTGGGGTTTATATACACAATAACAGATACCCCGGGGGAGGGAGTTACAGACTGGAATCTAATCGAGGGGTTCGGGGTGGGGTTTATATACAGAATAACAGATACCCCGGGGAGGGAGTTACAGACTGGAATCTAATCGAGGGGTTCAGGGTGGGGTTTATATACGGAATAACAGATACCCCGGGGAGGGAATTACAGACTGGAATCTAATCGGGGGGTTCGGGGTGGGGTTTATATACAGAATAACAGATACCCCGGGGAGTGAGTTACAGACTGGAATCTAATCGAGGGGTTCGGGGTGGGGTTTATATACAGAATAACAGATACCCCGGGGGAGGGAGTTACAGACTGGAATCTAATCGAGGGGTTCGGGGTGGGGTTTATATACAGAATAACAGATACCCCGGGAGGGAGTTACAGACTGGAATCTAATCGAGGGGTTCGGGGTAGGGTTTATATACACAATAACAGATACCCCGGGGAGGGAGTTACAGACTGGAATCTAATCGGGGGGTTCGGGGTGGAGTTTATATACAGAATAACAGATACCCCGGGGGAGGGAGTTACAGACTGGAATCTAATCGAGGGATTCGGTGTGGGGTTTATATACAGAATAACAGATACCCCGGGGAGGGAGTTACAGACTGGAATCTAATCGAGGGGTTCGGGGTGGGGTTTATATACAGAGTAACAGATACCCCGGGAGGGAGTTATAGCCTGGAATCTAATCGAGGGGTTCGGGGTGGGGTTTATACACAGAATAACAGATACCCCGGGGATGGAGTTACAGACTGGAATGGAATCGAGGGGTTCGGGGTGGGGTTTATACACAGAATAACAGATACCCCGGGGAGGGAGTTACAGACTGGAATGTAATCGAGGGGTTCGGGGTGGGGTTTATACACAGAATAACAGATACACCGGGAGGGAGTTACAGCCTGGAATCTAATCGGGGGGTTCGGGGTGGAGTTTATATACAGAATAACAGATACCCCGGGGGAGGGAGTTACAGACTGGAATCTAATCGAGGGATTCGGGGTGGGGTTTATATACAGAATAACAGATACGCCGGGGAGGGAGTTACAGACTGGAATCTAATCGAGGGGTTCAGGGTGGGGTTTATATACAGAATAACAGATACCCCGGGAGGGAGTTACAGACTGGAATCTAATCGAGGGGATCGGGGTGGGGTTTATATACAGAATAACAGATACCCCGGGAGGGAGTTACAGACTGGAATCTAATCGAGGGGTTCAGGGTGGGGTTTATATACAGAATAACAGATACCCCGGGGAGGGAGTTACAGACTGGAATCTAATCGAGGGGTTCAGGGTGGGGTTTATATCCAGAATAACAGATACCCCGGGGAGCAAGTTACAGACTGGAATCTAATCGAGGGGTTCGGGGTGGGGTTTATATACAGAATAACTGATACCCCGGGGAGGGAGTTACAGACTAGAATCTAATCGAGGGGTTCGGGGTGGGGTTTATATACAGAATAACAGATACCCCGGGGAGGGAGTTACAGACTGGAATCTAATCGAGGGGTTCGGGGTGGGGTTTATATCCAGAATAACAGATACCCCGGGGAGGGAGTTACAGACTGGAATCTAATTGAGGGGTTCGGGGTGGGGTTTATATACAGAATAACAGATACCCGGGAGGGAGTTACAGACTGGAATCTAATCGAGGGGTTCAGGGTGGGGTTTATTTACAGAATAACAGATACCCAGGGAGGGAGTTACAGACTGGAATCTAATCGAGGGGTTCGGGGTGGGGTTTATATCCAGAATAACAGATACCCCGGGGAGGGAGTTACAGACTGGAATCTAATCGAGGGGTTCGGGGTGGGGTTTATATCCAGAATAACAGATACCCCGGGGAGGGAGTTACAGACTGAAATCTAATCGAGGGGTTCGGGGTGGGGTTTATATACAGAATAACAGATACCCCGGGGAGGGAGTTACAGACTGGAATCTAATCGAGGGGTTCGGGGTGGGGTTTATATACAGAATAACAGATACCTCGGGAGGGAGTTATAGACTGGAATCTAATCGAGGGGTTCAGGGTGGGGTTTATGTACAGAATAACAGATACCCCGGGGAGGGAGTTACAGACTGGAATCTAATCGAGGGGGTCAGGGTGGGGTTTATATACAGAATAACAGATACCCCGGGGAGGGAGTTACAGACTGGAATCTAATCGAGGGGTTCGGGGTGGGGTTTATATACAGAATAACAGATACCCCGGGGAGGGAATTACAGACTGGAATCTAATCGGGGGGTTCGGGGTGGGGTTTATATCCAGAATAACAGATACCCTGGGGAGGGAGTTACAGACTGGAATCTAATCGAGGGGTTCGGGGGTGGGGTTTATATACAGAACAACAGATACCCTGGGGAGGGAGTTACAGACTGGAATCTAATCGTGGGGTTCAGGGTGGGGTTTATATACACAATAACAGATACACCGGGAGGGAGTTATAGCCTGGAATCTAATCGAGGGGTTCGGGGTGGGGTTTATATACAGAGTAACAGATACCCCGGGAGGGAGTTACAGACTGGAATCTAATCGTGGGGTTCAGGGTGGGGTTTATATACACAATAACAGATACCCCGGGGAGGGAGTTACAGACTGGAATCTAATCGAGGGGTTCAGGGTGGGGTTTATATACGGAATAACAGATACCCCGGGGAGGGAATTACAGACTGGAATCTAATCGGGGGGTTCGGGGTGGGGTTTATATACAGAATAACAGATACCCCGGGGAGTGAGTTACAGACTGGAATCTAATCGAGGGGTTCGGGGTGGGGTTTATATACAGAATAACAGATACCCCGGGGGAGGGAGTTACAGACTGGAATCTAATCGAGGGGTTCGGGGTGGGGTTTATATACAGAATAACAGATACCCCGGGAGGGAGTTACAGACTGGAATCTAATCGAGGGGTTCGGGGTAGGGTTTATATACACAATAACAGGTACCCCGGGGAGGGAGTTACAGACTGGAATCTAATCGGGGGGTTCGGGGTGGAGTTTATATACAGAATAACAGATACCCCGGGGGAGGGAGTTACAGACTGGAATCTAATCGAGGGATTCGGGGTGGGGTTTATATACAGAATAACAGATACCCCGGGGAGGGAGTTACAGACTGGAATCTAATCGAGGGGTTCGGGGTGGGGTTTATATACAGAGTAACAGATACCCCGGGAGGGAGTTATAGCCTGGAATCTAATCGAGGGGTTCGGGGTGGGGTTTATACACAGAATAACAGATACCCCGGGGATGGAGTTACAGACTGGAATGGAATCGAGGGGTTCGGGGTGGGGTTTATACACAGAATAACAGATACCCCGGGGAGGGAGTTACAGACTGGAATGTAATCGAGGGGTTCGGGGTGGGGTTTATACACAGAATAACAGATACACCGGGAGGGAGTTATAGCCTGGAATCTAATCGGGGGGTTCGGGGTGGAGTTTATATACAGAATAACAGATACCCCGGGGGAGGGAGTTACAGACTGGAATCTAATCGAGGGATTCGGGGTGGGGTTTATATACAGAATAACAGATACGCCGGGGAGGGAGTTACAGACTGGAATCTAATCGAGGGGTTCAGGGTGGGGTTTATATACAGAATAACAGATACCCCGGGAGGGAGTTACAGACTGGAATCTAATCGAGGGGATCGGGGTGGGGTTTATATACAGAATAACAGATACCCCGGGAGGGAGTTACAGACTGGAATCTAATCGAGGGGTTCAGGGTGGGGTTTATATACAGAATAACAGATACCCCGGGGAGGGAGTTACAGACTGGAATCTAATCGAGGGGTTCAGGGTGGGGTTTATATCCAGAATAACAGATACCCCGGGGAGCAAGTTACAGACTGGAATCTAATCGAGGGGTTCGGGGTGGGGTTTATATACAGAATAACTGATACCCCGGGGAGGGAGTTACAGACTAGAATCTAATCGAGGGGTTCGGGGTGGGGTTTATATACAGAATAACAGATACCCCGGGGAGGGAGTTACAGACTGGAATCTAATCGAGGGGTTCGGGGTGGGGTTTATATACAGAATAACAGATACCCCGGGAGGGAGTTACAGACTGGAATCTAATCGAGGTGTTCAGGGTGGGGTTTATATACAGAATAACAGATACCCCGGGGAGGGAGTTACAGACTGGAATCTAATCGAGGGGTTCAGGGTGGGGTTTATATACAGAATAACAGATACCCCGGGGAGGGAGTTACAGACTGGAATCTAATCGAGGGGTTCGGGGTGGGGTTTATATACAGAATAACACATACCCCGGGAGGGAGTTTCAGACTGGAATCTAATCGAGGGGTTCAGGGTGTGGTTTATATACAGAATAACAGATACCCCGGGGAGCGAGTTACAGACTGGAATCTAATCGTGGGGTTCGGGGTGGGGTTTATATACAGAATAACAGATACCCCCGGGAGTGAGTTACAGACTGGAATCTAATCGAGGGGTTCGGGGGTGGGGTTTATATACAGAACAACAGATACCCTGGGGAGGGAGTTACAGACTGGAATCTAATCGAGGGGTTCAGGGTGGGGTTTATATACAGAATAACAGATACCCCGGGGGAGGGAGTTACAGACTGGAATCTAATCGAGGGGTTTGGGGTGGGGTTTATATACAGAATAACAGATACCCCGGGGAGGGAGTTACAGACTGGAATCTAATCGAGGGGTTCGGGGTGGGGTTTATATACAGAATAACAGATACCCCGGGGAGGGAGTTACAGACTAGAATCTAATCGAGGGGTTCAGGGTGGGGTTTATATACAGAATAACAGATACCCCGGGAGGGAGTTACAGACTGGAATCTAATCGAAGGGATCGGGGTGGGGTTTATATACAGAATAACAGATACCCCGGGAGGGAGTTACAGACTGGAATCTAATCGAGGGGTTCAGGGTGGGGTTTATATACAGAATAACAGATACCCCGGGGAGGGAGTTACAGACTGGAATCTAATCGAGGGGTTCAGGGTGGGGTTTATATCCAGAATAACAGATACCCCGGGGAGCAAGTTACAGACTGGAATCTAATCGAGGGGTTCGGGGTGGGGTTTATATACAGAATAACTGATACCCCGGGGAGGGAGTTACAGACTAGAATCTAATCGAGGGGTTCGGGGTGGGGTTTATATACAGAATAACAGATACCCCGGGGAGGGAGTTACAGACTGGAATCTAATCGAGGGGTTCGGGGTGGGGTTTATATACAGAATAACAGATACCCCGGGAGGGAGTTACAGACTGGAATCTAATCGAGGTGTTCAGGGTGGTTTATATACAGAATAACAGATACCCCGGGAGGGAGTTACAGACTGGAATCTAATCGAGGGGTTCAGGGTGGGGTTTATATACAGAATAACAGATACCCCGGGGAGGGAGTTACAGACTGGAATCTAATCGAGGGGTTCGGGGTGGGGTTTATATACAGAATAACACATACCCCGGGAGGGAGTTTCAGACTGGAATCTAATCGAGGGGTTCAGGGTGTGGTTTATATACAGAATAACAGATACCCCGGGGAGCGAGTTACAGACTGGAATCTAATCGTGGGGTTCGGGGTGGGGTTTATATACAGAATAACAGATACCCCCGGGAGTGAGTTACAGACTGGAATCTAATCGAGGGGTTCGGGGGTGGGGTTTATATACAGAACAACAGATACCCTGGGGAGGGAGTTACAGACTGGAATCTAATCGAGGGGTTCAGGGTGGGGTTTATATACAGAATAACAGATACCCCGGGGGAGGGAGTTACAGACTGGAATCTAATCGAGGGGTTTGGGGTGGGGTTTATATACAGAATAACAGATACCCCGGGGAGGGAGTTACAGACTGGAATCTAATCGAGGGGTTCGGGGTGGGGTTTATATACAGAATAACAGATACCCCGGGGAGGGAGTTACAGACTAGAATCTAATCGAGGGGTTCGGGGTGGGGTTTATATACAGAATAACAGATACCCCGGGGAGGGAGTTACAGACTGGAATCTAATCGAGGGGTTCGGGGTGGGGTTTATATACAGAATAACAGATACCCCGGGGAGGGAGTTACAGACTGGAATCTAATCGAGGGGTTCGGGGTGGGGTTTATATACAGAATAACAGATACCCCGGGGAGGGAGTTACAGACTGGAATCTAATCGAGGGGTTCGGGGTGGGGTTTATATACAGAATAACAGATACCCCGGGGAGGAAGTTCCAGACTGGAATCTAATCGAGCGGTTCGGGGGTGTGGTTTATATACAGAATGACAGATACCCCGGGGAGGGAGTTACAGACTGGAATCTAATCGAGGGGTTCGGGGTGGGGTTTATATACAGAATAACAGATACCCCGCGAGGGAGTTACAGACTGGAATCTAATCGAGGGGTTCGGGGTGGTTTATATACAGAATAACAGATACCCCGGGAGGGAGTTACAGACTGGAATCTAATCGAGGGGTTCGGGGTGGGGTTTATATACAGAATAACAGATACCCCGGGGAGGGAGTTACAGACTGGAATTGAATCAATGGGTTCGGGGTGGGGTTTATATACAGAATAACAGATACCCGGGAGGGAGTTACAGACTGGAATCTAATCGAGGGGTTCGGGGTGGGGTTTATATACAGAATAACAGATACCCCGGGGAGGGAGTTACAGACTGGAATCTAATCGAGAGGTTCGGGGTGTGGTTTATATACAGAATAACAGATACCCCGGGGAGGGAGTTACAGACTGGAATCTAATCGAGGGGTTCGGGGTGGGGTTTATATACAGAGTAACAGATACCCCGGGAGGGAGTTATAGCCTGGAATCTAATCGAGGGGTTCGGGGTGGGGTTTATACACAGAATAACAGATACCCCGGGGATGGAGTTACAGACTGGAATGGAATCGAGGGGTTCGGGGTGGGGTTTATACACAGAATAACAGATACCCCGGGGAGGGAGTTACAGACTGGAATGTAATCGAGGGGTTCGGGGTGGGGTTTATACACAGAATAACAGATACACCGGGAGGGAGTTATAGCCTGGAATCTAATCGAGGGGTTCGGGGTAGGGTTTATATACAGAATAACCGATACCCCGGGGAGGGAGTTACAGACTGGAATTTAATCGAGGGGTTCGGGGTGGGGTTTATATACAGAGTAACAGATACCCCGGGAGGGAGTTACAGACTGGAATCTAATCGAGAGGTTCGGGGTGGGGTTTATATACAGAATAACAGATACCCCGGGGAGGGAGTTACAGGCTGGAATCTAATCGAGGGGTTCGGGGGTGGGGTTTATATACAGAATAACAGATACCCCGGGGAGGGAGTTACAGACTGGAATCTAATCGAGGGGTTCGGGGTGGGGTTTATATACAGAATAACAGATACCCCGGGGGAGGGAGTTACAGACTGGAATCTAATCGTGGGGTTCAGGGTGGGGTTTATATACACAATAACAGATACCCCGGGGAGGGAGTTACAGACTGGAATCTAATTGAGGGGTTCAGGGTGGGGTTTATATACGGAATAACAGATACCCCGGGGGAGGGAGTTACAGACTGGAATCTAATCGTGGGGTTCAGGGTGGGGTTTATATACACAATAACAGATACCCCGGGGAGGGAGTTACAGACTGGAATCTAATCGAGGGGTTCAGGGTGGGGTTTATATACGGAATAACAGATACCCCGGGGAGGGAATTATAGACTGGAATCTAATCGGGGAGTTCGGGGTGGGGTTTATATACAGAATAACAGATACCCCGGGGAGTGAGTTACAGACTGGAATCTAATCGAGGGGTTCGGGGTGGGGTTTATATACAGAATAACAGATACCCCGGGGGAGGGAGTTACAGACTGGAATCTAATCGAGGGATTCGGGGTGGGGTTTATATACACAATAACAGATACCCCGGGGAGGGAGTTACAGACTGGAATCTAATTGAGGGGTTCAGGGTGGGGTTTATATACAGAATAACAGATACCCCGGGAGGGAGTTACAGACTGGAATCTAATCGAGGGGATCGGGGTGGGGTTTATATACAGAATAACAGATACCCCGGGAGGGAGTTACAGACTGGAATCTAATCGAGGGGTTCAGGGTGGGGTTTATATCCAGAATAACAGATACCCCGGGGAGGGAGTTACAGACTGGAATCTAATCGAGAGGTTCAGGGTGGGGTTTATATCCAGAATAACAGATACCCCGGGGAGGAAGTTACAGACTGGAATCTAATCGAGGGGTTCGGGGTGGGGTTTATATACAGAATAACAGATACCCGGGAGGGAGTTACAGACTGGAATCTGATCGAGGGGTTCGGGGTGGGGTTTATATACAGAATAACAGATACCCCGGGGAGGGAGTTACAGACTGGAATCTAATCGAGGGGTTCGGGGTGGGGTTTATATCCAGAATAACAGATACCCCGGGGAGGGAGTTACAGACTGGAATCTAATCGAGGGGTTCAGGGTGGGGTTTATATCCAGAATAACAGATACCCCGGGGAGGAAGTTACAGACTGAAATCTAATCGAGGGGTTCGGGGTGGGGTTTATATACAGAATAACAGATACCCCGGGGAGGGAGTTACAGACTGGAATGTAATCGAGGGGTTCGGGGTGGGGTTTATACACAGAATAACAGATACACCGGGAGGGAGTTATAGCCTGGAATCTAATCGAGGGGTTCGGGGTAGGGTTTATATACAGAATAACCGATACCCCGGGGAGGGAGTTACAGACTGGAATCTAATCGAGGGGTTTGGGGTGGGGTTTATATACAGAGTAACAGATACCCCGGGAGGGAGTTACAGACTGGAATCTAATCGAGAGGTTCGGGGTGGGGTTTATATACAGAATAACAGATACCCCGGGGAGGGAGTTACAGGCTGGAATCTAATCGAGGGGTTCGGGGGTGGGGTTTATATACAGAATAACAGATACCCCGGGGAGGGAGTTACAGACTGGAATCTAATCGAGGGGTTCGGGGTGGGGTTTATATACACAATAACAGATACCCCGGGGAGGGAGTTACAGACTGGAATCTAATTGAGGGGTTCAGGGTGGGGTTTATATACGGAATAACAGATACCCCGGGGGAGGGAGTTACAGACTGGAATCTAATCGTGGGGTTCAGGGTGGGGTTTATATACACAATAACAGATACCCCGGGGAGGGAGTTACAGACTGGAATCTAATCGAGGGGTTCAGGGTGGGGTTTATATACGGAATAACAGATACCCCGGGGAGTGAGTTACAGACTGGAATCTAATCGAGGGGTTCGGGGTGGGGTTTATATACAGAATAACAGATACCCCGGGAGAGGGAGTTACAGACTGGAATCTAATCGAGGGATTCGGGGTGGGGTTTATATACACAATAACAGATACCCCGGGGAGGGAGTTACAGACTGGAATCTAATTGAGGGGTTCAGGGTGGGGTTTATATACAGAATAACAGATACCCCGGGAGGGAGTTACAGACTGGAATCTAATCGAGGGGATCGGGGTGGGGTTTATATACAGAATAACAGATACCCCGGGAGGGAGTTACAGACTGGAATCTAATCGAGGGGTTCAGGGTGGGGTTTATATCCAGAATAACAGATACCCCGGGGAGGGAGTTACAGACTGGAATCTAATCGAGAGGTTCAGGGTGGGGTTTATATCCAGAATAACAGATACCCCGGGGAGGAAGTTACAGACTGGAATCTAATCGAGGGGTTCGGGGTGGGGTTTATATACAGAATAACAGATACCCGGGAGGGAGTTACAGACTGGAATCTAATCGAGGGGTTCGGGGTGGGGTTTATATACAGAATAACAGATACCCGGGAGGGAGTTACAGACTGGAATCTAATCGAGGGGTTCAGGGTGGGGTTTATTTACAGAATAACAGATACCCAGGGAGGGAGTTACAGACTGGAATCTAATCGAGGGGTTCGGGGTGGGGTTTATATCCAGAATAACAGATACCCCGGGGAGGGAGTTACAGACTGGAATCTAATCGAGGGGTTCAGGGTGGGGTTTATATCCAGAATAACTGATACCCCGGGGAGGGAGTTACAGACTAGAATCTAATCGAGGGGTTCGGGGTGGGGTTTATATACAGAATAACAGATACCCCGGGGAGGGAGTTACAGACTGGAATCTAATCGAGGGGTTCGGGGTGGGGTTTATATACAGAATAACAGATACCCCGGGAGGGAGTTACAGACTGGAATCTAATCGAGGTGTTCAGGGTGGTTTATATACAGAATAACAGATACCCCGGGAGGGAGTTACAGACTGGAATCTAATCGAGGGGTTCAGGGTGGGGTTTATATACAGAATAACAGATACCCCGGGGAGGGAGTTACAGACTGGAATCTAATCGAGGGGTTCGGGGTGGGGTTTATATACAGAATAACACATACCCCGGGAGGGAGTTTCAGACTGGAATCTAATCGAGGGGTTCAGGGTGTGGTTTATATACAGAATAACAGATACCCCGGGGAGGGAGTTACAGACTGGAATCTAATCGTGGGGTTCGGGGTGGGGTTTATATACAGAATAACAGATACCCCCGGGAGTGAGTTACAGACTGGAATCTAATCGAGGGGTTCGGGGGTGGGGTTTATATACAGAATAACAGATACCCCGGGGAGGGAGTTACAGACTGGAATCTAATCGAGGGGTTCGGGGTGGGGTTTATATACAGAATAACAGATACCCCGGGGGAGGGAGTTACAGACTGGAATCTAATCGTGGGGTTCAGGGTGGGGTTTATATACACAATAACAGATACCCCGGGGAGGGAGTTACAGACTGGAATCTAATTGAGGGGTTCAGGGTGGGGTTTATATACGGAATAACAGATACCCCGGGGGAGGGAGTTACAGACTGGAATCTAATCGTGGGGTTCAGGGTGGGGTTTATATACACAATAACAGATACCCCGGGGAGGGAGTTACAGACTGGAATCTAATCGAGGGGTTCAGGGTGGGGTTTATATACGGAATAACAGATACCCCGGGGAGGGAATTATAGACTGGAATGTAATCGGGGAGTTCGGGGTGGGGTTTATATACAGAATAACAGATACCCCGGGGAGTGAGTTACAGACTGGAATCTAATCGAGGGGTTCGGGGTGGGGTTTATATACAGAATAACAGATACCCCGGGGGAGGGAGTTACAGACTGGAATCTAATCGAGGGATTCGGGGTGGGGTTTATATACACAATAACAGATACCCCGGGGAGGGAGTTACAGACTGGAATCTAATTGAGGGGTTCAGGGTGGGGTTTATATACAGAATAACAGATACCCCGGGAGGGAGTTACAGACTGGAATCTAATCGAGGGGATCGGGGTGGGGTTTATATACAGAATAACAGATACCCCGGGAGGGAGTTACAGACTGGAATCTAATCGAGGGGTTCAGGGTGGGGTTTATATCCAGAATAACAGATACCCCGGGGAGGGAGTTACAGACTGGAATCTAATCGAGAGGTTCAGGGTGGGGTTTATATCCAGAATAACAGATACCCCGGGGAGGAAGTTACAGACTGGAATCTAATCGAGGGGTTCGGGGTGGGGTTTATATACAGAATAACAGATACCCGGGAGGGAGTTACAGACTGGAATCTGATCGAGGGGTTCGGGGTGGGGTTTATATACAGAATAACAGATACCCCGGGGAGGGAGTTACAGACTGGAATCTAATCGAGGGGTTCGGGGTGGGGTTTATATCCAGAATAACAGATACCCCGGGGAGGGAGTTACAGACTGGAATCTAATCGAGGGGTTCAGGGTGGGGTTTATATCCAGAATAACAGATACCCCGGGGAGGAAGTTACAGACTGAAATCTAATCGAGGGGTTCGGGGTGGGGTTTATATACAGAATAACAGATACCCCGGGGAGGGAGTTACAGACTGGAATGTAATCGAGGGGTTCGGGGTGGGGTTTATACACAGAATAACAGATACACCGGGAGGGAGTTATAGCCTGGAATCTAATCGAGGGGTTCGGGGTAGGGTTTATATACAGAATAACCGATACCCCGGGGAGGGAGTTACAGACTGGAATCTAATCGAGGGGTTCGGGGTGGGGTTTATATACAGAGTAACAGATACCCCGGGAGGGAGTTACAGACTGGAATCTAATCGAGAGGTTCGGGGTGGGGTTTATATACAGAATAACAGATACCCCGGGGAGGGAGTTACAGGCTGGAATCTAATCGAGGGGTTCGGGGGTGGGGTTTATATACAGAATAACAGATACCCCGGGGAGGGAGTTACAGACTGGAATCTAATCGAGGGGTTCGGGGTGGGGTTTATATACACAATAACAGATACCCCGGGGAGGGAGTTACAGACTGGAATCTAATTGAGGGGTTCAGGGTGGGGTTTATATACGGAATAACAGATACCCCGGGGGAGGGAGTTACAGACTGGAATCTAATCGTGGGGTTCAGGGTGGGGTTTATATACACAATAACAGATACCCCGGGGAGGGAGTTACAGACTGGAATCTAATCGAGGGGTTCAGGGTGGGGTTTATATACGGAATAACAGATACCCCGGGGAGTGAGTTACAGACTGGAATCTAATCGAGGGGTTCGGGGTGGGGTTTATATACAGAATAACAGATACCCCGGGAGAGGGAGTTACAGACTGGAATCTAATCGAGGGATTCGGGGTGGGGTTTATATACACAATAACAGATACCCCGGGGAGGGAGTTACAGACTGGAATCTAATTGAGGGGTTCAGGGTGGGGTTTATATACAGAATAACAGATACCCCGGGAGGGAGTTACAGACTGGAATCTAATCGAGGGGATCGGGGTGGGGTTTATATACAGAATAACAGATACCCCGGGAGGGAGTTACAGACTGGAATCTAATCGAGGGGTTCAGGGTGGGGTTTATATCCAGAATAACAGATACCCCGGGGAGGGAGTTACAGACTGGAATCTAATCGAGAGGTTCAGGGTGGGGTTTATATCCAGAATAACAGATACCCCGGGGAGGAAGTTACAGACTGGAATCTAATCGAGGGGTTCGGGGTGGGGTTTATATACAGAATAACAGATACCCGGGAGGGAGTTACAGACTGGAATCTAATCGAGGGGTTCGGGGTGGGGTTTATATACAGAATAACAGATACCCGGGAGGGAGTTACAGACTGGAATCTAATCGAGGGGTTCAGGGTGGGGTTTATTTACAGAATAACAGATACCCAGGGAGGGAGTTACAGACTGGAATCTAATCGAGGGGTTCGGGGTGGGGTTTATATCCAGAATAACAGATACCCCGGGGAGGGAGTTACAGACTGGAATCTAATCGAGGGGTTCAGGGTGGGGTTTATATCCAGAATAACTGATACCCCGGGGAGGGAGTTACAGACTAGAATCTAATCGAGGGGTTCGGGGTGGGGTTTATATACAGAATAACAGATACCCCGGGGAGGGAGTTACAGACTGGAATCTAATCGAGGGGTTCGGGGTGGGGTTTATATACAGAATAACAGATACCCCGGGAGGGAGTTACAGACTGGAATCTAATCGAGGTGTTCAGGGTGGTTTATATACAGAATAACAGATACCCCGGGAGGGAGTTACAGACTGGAATCTAATCGAGGGGTTCAGGGTGGGGTTTATATACAGAATAACAGATACCCCGGGGAGGGAGTTACAGACTGGAATCTAATCGAGGGGTTCGGGGTGGGGTTTATATACAGAATAACACATACCCCGGGAGGGAGTTTCAGACTGGAATCTAATCGAGGGGTTCAGGGTGTGGTTTATATACAGAATAACAGATACCCCGGGGAGGGAGTTACAGACTGGAATCTAATCGTGGGGTTCGGGGTGGGGTTTATATACAGAATAACAGATACCCCCGGGAGTGAGTTACAGACTGGAATCTAATCGAGGGGTTCGGGGGTGGGGTTTATATACAGAACAACAGATACCCCGGGGAGGGAATTACAGACTGGAATCTAATCGAGGGGTTCGGGGTGGGGTTTATATACAGAATAACAGATACCCCGGGAGGGAGTTACAGACTGGAATCTAATCGAGGGGTTCGGGGTGGGGTTTATATACAGAACAACAGATACCCCGGGGAGGGAGTTACAGACTGGAATCTAATCGAGGGGTTCAGGGTGGCGTTTATATACAGAATAACAGATACCCTGGGGAGGGAGTTACAGACTGGAATCTAATCGAGGGGTTCGGGGTGGGGTTTATATACAGAATAACAGATACCCCGGGAGGGAGTTACAGACTGGAATCTAATCGAGGGGTTCGGGGTGGGGTTTATATACAGAATAACAGATACCCCGGGGAGGGAGTTACAGACTGGAATCTAATCGAGGGGTTCAGGGTGGGGTTTATATACAGAACAACAGATACCCCGGGGAGGGAGTTACAGACTGGAATCTAATCGAGGGGTTCAGGGTGGCGTTTATATACAGAATAACAGATACCCTGGGGAGGGAGTTACAGACTGGAATCTAATCGAGGGGTTCGGGGTGGGGTTTATATACAGAATAACAGATACCCCGGGAGGGAGTTACAGACTGGAATCTAATCGAGGGGTTCGGGGTGGGGTTTATATACAGAATAACAGATACCCCGGGGAGGGAGTTACAGACTGGAATCTAATCGAGGGGTTCAGGGTGGGGTTTATATACAGAATAACAGATACCCCGGGGAGGGAGTTACAGACTGGAATCTAATCGAGGGGTTCGGGGTGGGGTTTATATACAGAATAACAGATACCCCGGGGAGGGAGTTACAGACTGGAATCTAATCGAGGGGTTCGGGGTGGGGTTTATATACAGAATAACAGATACCCCGGGGAGGGAGTTACAGACTGGAATCTAATCGAGGGGTTCGGGGTGGGGTTTATATACAGAATAACAGATACCCCGGGGAGGAAGTTCCAGACTGGAATCTAATCGAGCGGTTCGGGGGTGTGGTTTATATACAGAATGACAGATACCCCGGGGAGGGAGTTACAGACTGGAATCTAATCGAGGGGTTCGGGGTGGGGTTTATATACAGAATAACAGATACCCCGCGAGGGAGTTACAGACTGGAATCTAATCGAGGGGTTCGGGGTGGTTTATATACAGAATAACAGATACCCCGGGAGGGAGTTACAGACTGGAATCTAATCGAGGGGTTCGGGGTGGGGTTTATATACAGAATAACAGATACCCCGGGGAGGGAGTTACAGACTGGAATTGAATCAATGGGTTCGGGGTGGGGTTTATATACAGAATAACAGATACCCGGGAGGGAGTTACAGACTCGAATCTAATCGAGGGGTTCGGGGTGGGGTTTATATCCAGAATAACAGATACCCCGGGGAGGGAGTTACAGACTGGAATCTAATCGAGAGGTTCGGGGTGTGGTTTACATACAGAATAACAGATACCCCGGGGAGGGAGTTACAGACTGGAATCTAATCGAGGGGTTCGGGGTGGGGTTTATATACAGAGTAACAGATACCCCGGGAGGGAGTTATAGCCTGGAATCTAATCGAGGGGTTCGGGGTGGGGTTTATACACAGAATAACAGATACCCCGGGGATGGAGTTACAGACTGGAATGGAATCGAGGGGTTCGGGATGGGGTTTATACACAGAATAACAGATACCCCGGGGAGGGAGTTACAGACTGGAATGTAATCGAGGGGTTCGGGGTGGGGTTTATACACAGAATAACAGATACACCGGGAGGGAGTTATAGCCTGGAATCTAATCGAGGGGTTCGGGGTAGGGTTTATATACAGAATAACCGATACCCCGGGGAGGGAGTTACAGACTGGAATCTAATCGAGGGGTTCGGGGTGGGGTTTATATACAGAGTAACAGATACCCCGGGAGGGAGTTACAGACTGGAATCTAATCGAGAGGTTCGGGGTGGGGTTTATATACAGAATAACAGATACCCCGGGGAGGGAGTTACAGGCTGGAATCTAATCGAGGGGTTCGGGGGTGGGGTTTATATACAGAATAACAGATGCCCCGGGGAGGGAGTTACAGACTGGAATCTAATCGAGGGGTTCGGGGTGGGGTTTAGAGACAGAATAACAGATACCCCGGGGAGGGAGTTACAGACTGGAATCTAATCGAGGTGTTCAGGGTGGGGTTTATATACAGAATAACAGATACCCCGGGGAGGGAGTTACAGACTGGAATCTAATCGAGGGGTTCGGGGTGGGGTTTATATACAGAATAACAGATACCCCGGGGAGGGAGTTACAGACTGGAATCTAATCGAGGGGTTCGGGGTGGGGTTTATATACAGAATAACAGATACCCCGGGAGGGAGTTACAGACTGGAATCTAATCGAGGTGTTCAGGGTGGTTTATATACAGAATAACAGATACCCCGGGAGGGAGTTACAGACTGGAATCTAATCGAGGGGTTCGGGGTGGGGTTTATATACAGAATAACAGATACCCTGGGGAGGGAGTTACAGACTGGAATCTAATCGAGGGGTTCGGGGTGGGGTTTATACACAGAATAACAGATACCCCGGGGAGGGAGTTACAGACTGGAATCTAATCGAGGGGTTCGGGGTGGGGTTTATATACAGAATAACAGATACCCCGGGAGGGAGTTACAGACTGGAATCTAATCGAGGGGTTCAGGGTGGGGTTTAGAGACAGAACAACAGATTCCCCGGGGAGGGAGTTACAGACTGGAATCTAATCGAGGGGTTCGGGGTGGGGTTTATATACAGAATAACAGATACCCCGGGAGGGAGTTACAGACTGGAATCTAATCGAGGGGTTCGGGGTGGGGTTTATATACAGAATAACAGATACCCCGGGGAGGGAGTTACAGACTGGAATCTAATCGAGGGGTTCGGGGTGGGGTTTATATACAGAATAACAGATACCCCGGGGAGGGAGTTACAGACTGGAATCTAATTGAGGGGTTCGGGGTGGGGTTTATATACAGAATAACAGATACCCCGGGGAGGAAGTTACAGACTGGAATCTAATCGAGGGGTTCGGGGTGGGGTTTATATACAGAATAACAGATACCCCGGGGAGGGAGTTACAGACTGGAATCTAATCGAGGGGTTCGGGGTGGGGTTTATATACAGAATAACAGATACCCCGGGGAGGGAGTTACAGACTGGAATCTAATCGAGGGGTTCGGGGTGGTTTATATACAGAATAACAGATACCCCGGGGAGGGAGTTACAGACTGGAATCTAATCGAGGGGTTCGGGGTGGGGTTTACTTACAGAATAACTGATACCTCGGGATGGAGTTACAGATTGGAATCTAATTGAGGGGTTCGGGGTGGGGTTTATATACAGAATAACAGATACCCCGGGGAGGGAGTTACAGACTGGAATCTAATCGAGGGGTTCGGGGTGGGGTTTATATACAGAATAACAGATACCCCGGGGAGGGAGTTACAGACTGGAATCTAATCGAGGGGTTCGGGGTGGGGTTTATATACAGAATAACAGATACCCCCCGGGGAGGGAGTTACAGACTGGAATCGAATCGAGGGGTTCGGGGTGGGGTTTACTTACAGAATAACTGATACCTCGGGATGGAGTTACAGATTGGAATCTAATTGAGGGGTTCGGGGTGGGGTTTATATACAGAATAACAGATACCCCGGGGAGGGAGTTACAGACTGGAATCTAATCGAGGGGTTCGGGGTGGGGTTTTTATACAGAATAACAGATACCCCGGGGGAGGGAATTACAGACTGGAATCTAATCGATGGGTTCAGGGTGGGTTTTATACACAGAATAACAGATACCCCGGGGAGGGAGTTACAGACTGGAATCTAATCGAGGGGTTCAGGGTGGGGTTTATATACAGAATAACAGATACCCCGGGGAGGGAGTTACAGACTGGAATCTAATCGAGGGGTTCGGGGTGGGGTTTATATACAGAATAACAGATACCCCGGGGAGGGAGTTACAGACTGGAATCGAATCGAGGGGTTCGGGGTGGGGTTTATATACAGAATAACAGATACCCCCGGGAGGGAGTTACAGACTGGAATCTAATCGGGGGGTCGGGGTGGGGTTTATATACAGAATAACAGATACCCCGGGGAGGGAGTTACAGACTGGAATCGAATCGAGGGGTTCGGGGTGGGGTTTATATACAGAATAACAGATACCCCGGGGAGGGTGTTACAGACTGGAATCTAATCGAGGGGTTCGGGGTGGGGTTTATATACAGAATAACAGATACCCCGGGAGGGAGTTACAGACTGGAATCTAATCGAGCGGTTCGGGGTGGTTTATATACAGAATAACAGATACCCCGGGGAGGGAGTTACAGACTGGAATCTAATCGAGGGGTTCGGGGTGGGGTTTATATACAGAATAACAGATTCCCCGGGAGGGAGTTACAGACTGGAATCTAATTGAGGGGTTCAGGGTGGGGTTTATATCCAGAATAACAGATTCCCCGGGGAGGAAGTTACAGACTGGAATCTAATCGAGGGGTTCGGGGTGGGGTTTATATACAGAATAACAGATACCCCGGGGAGGTAGTTACAGACTGGAATCTAATCGAGGGGTTCGGGGTGGGGTTTATATACAGAATAACAGATACCCCGGGGAGGGAGTTACAGACTGGAATCTGATCGAGGGGTTCGGGGTGGGGTTTATATACAGAATAACAGATACCCCGGGGAGGGAGTTACAGACTGGAATCTAATCGAGGGGTTCGGGGTGGGGTTTATATACAGAATAACAGATACCCCGGGAGGGAGTTACAGACTGGAATCTAATCGAGGGGTTCGGGGTGGGGTTTATATACAGAATAACAGATACCCCGGGGAGGGAGTTACAGACTGGAATCTAATCGAGGGGTTCGGGGTGGGGTTTATATACAGAATAACAGATACCCCGGGATGGAGTTACAGACTGGAATCTAATCGAGCGGTTCGGGGTGTTTTATATACAGAATAACAGATACCCCGGGGAGGGAGTTACAGACTGGAATCTAATCGAGGGGTTCGGGGTGGGGTTTATATACAGAATAACAGATACCCCGGGGAGGGAGTTACAGACTGGAATCTAATCGAGGGGTTCGGGGTGGGGTTTATATACAGAATAACAGATACCCCGGGGAGGGAGGTACAGACTGGAATCTAATCGAGGTGTTCGGGGTGGGGTTTTTATACAGAATAACAGATATCCCTGGGAGGGAGTTACAGACTGGAATCGAATCGAGGGGTTCGGGGTGGGGTTTATATACAGAATAACAGATACCCCGGGGAGGGAGTTACAGACTGGAATCCAATTGTGGGGTTCGGGGTGGGGTTTACTTACAGAATAACTGATACCTCGGGATGGAGTTACAGACTGGAATCTAATCGAGGGGTTCGGGGTGGGGTTTATATACAGAATAACAGATATCCCTGGGAGGGAGTTACAGACTGGAATCGAATCGAGGGGTTCAGGGTGGGGTTTATATACAAAATAACAGATATCACCGGGAGGGAGTTACAGACTGGAATCTAATCGAGCGGCTCGGGGTGGGGTTTATATACAGAATAACAGATACCCCGGTAGGGAGTTACAGACTGGAATCTAATCGAGGGGTTCGGGGGTGGGGTTTATATACAGAATAACAGATACCCCGGGGAGGGAGTTACAGACTGGAATCTAATGGAGGGGTTCGGGGTGGGTTTATACACAGAATAACAGATACCCCGGGAGGGAGTTACAGACTGGAATCTCATCGAGGGGTTCGGGGTGGGGTTTATATACAGAATAACAGATACCCCGGGGAGGGAGTTACAGACTGGAATCTAATCGAGGGGTTCAGGGTGGGGTTTATATCCAGAATAACTGATACCCCTGGGAGGGAGTTACAGACTGGAATGTAATCGAGGGGTTCAGGGTGGGGTTTATATACAGAATAACAGATACCCCGGGGAGGGAGTTACAGACTGGAATCTAATCGAGGGGCTCGGGGTGGGGTTTATATACAGAATAACAGATACCTCGGGGAGGGAGTTACAGACTGGAATCTAATCGAGGGGTTCAGGGTGGGGTTTATATACAGAATAACAGATACCCCGGGAGGGAGTTACAGACTGGAATCTAATCGAGGGGTTCGGGGTGGGGTTTATATACAGAATAACAGATACCCCGGGGAGGGAGTTACAGACTGGAATCTAATCGAGGGATTCGGGGTGGGGTTTATATACAGAATAACAGATACCCTGGGGAGGGAGTTACAGACTGGAATCTAATCGAGGGGTTCGGGGTGGGGTTTATATACAGAATAACAGATACCCCGGGGAGGGAGTTACAGACTGGAATCTAATCGAGGGGTTCGGGGTGGGGTTTATATACAGAATAACAGATACCCCGGGGAGGGAGTTACAGACTGGAATCTAATCGAGGGGTTCGGGGGTGGGGCTTATATACAGAATAACAGATACCCCGCGGAGGGAGTTACAGACTGGAATCTAATCGAGAGGTTCGGGGTGGGGCTTATATACAGAATAACAGATACCCCGGGGACGGAGTTACAGACTGGAATCTAATCGCGGGGTTCGGGGTGGGGTTTATACACAGAATAACAGATACCCCGGGGAGGGGGTTACAGACTGGAATCTAATCGAGGGGTTCGGGGTGGGGTTTATATACAGAATAACAGATACCCCGGGGAGGGAGTTACAGACTGGAATCTAATCGAGGGGTTCGGGGTGGGGTTTATACAGAATAACAGATACCCCGGGAGGGAGTTACAGACTGGAATCTAATCGAGGGGTTCGGGTGTAGTTTATACACAGAATAACAGATACCCCGGGGAGGGAGTTACAGACTGGAATCTAATCGAGGGGTTCGGGGTGGGGTTTATATACAGAATAACAGATACCCCGGTGAGGGAGTTACAGACTGGAATCTAATCGAGGGGTTCGGGGTGGGGTTTATATACAGAATAACAGATACCCCGGGAGGGAGTTACAGACTGGAATCTAATCGAGGGGTTCAGGGTGGGGTTTATATACAGAATAACAGATACCCGGGAGGGAGTTACAGACTGGAATCTAATCGAGGTGTTCGGGGTGGGGTTTATATACAGAATAACAGATACCCCGGGGAGGGGGTTACAGACTGGAATCGAATCGAGGGGTTCGGGTGGGGTTTATATGCAGAATAACAGATACCCCGGGGAGGGAGTTACAGACTGGAATCTTATCGAGGGGTTCGGGGGTGGGGTTTATATACAGAATAACAGATACCCCGGGGAGGGATTTACAGACTGGAATCTAATCGGGTGGTTCGGGTTGGGGTTTATATACAGAATAACAGATACCCCGGGGAGGGAGTTACAGACTGGAATCTAATCGAGGGGTTCGGGGTGTGGTTTATATACAGAATAACAGATAACCCGGGGAGGGAGTTACAGACTGGAATCTAATCGAGGGGTTCAGGATGGTTTATATACAGAATAACAGATACCCCGGGGAGGGAGTTACAGACTGGAATCTAATCGAGGGGTTCGGGGTGGTGTTTATATACAGAATAACAGATACCCCGGGGAGGGAGTTACAGACTGGAATCTAATCGAGGGCTTCGGGGTGGGGTCTATATACAGAATAACAGATACCCCGGGGAGGGGGTTACAGACTGGAAGCTAATCGAGGGATTCGGGGTGCGGTTTATATACATAATAACAGATACCCCGGGGAGGGAGTTACAGACTGGAATCTAATTGAGGGGCTCGGGGGGGTTTATATACAGAATAACAGATACCCCGGGGAGGGAGTTACAGACTGGAATCTAATCGAGGGGTTCAGGGTGGGGTTTATATACAGAATAACAGATACCCCGGGGAGGGAGTTACAGACTGGAATCTAATCGAGGGGTTCGGGGTGGGGTTTATATACAGAATAACAGATACCCCGGGGAGGGAGTTACAGACTGGAATCTAATCGAGGGGTTCGGGGTGGGGTTTATATACAGAATAACAGATACCCCAGGGAGGGAGTTACAGACTGGAATCTAATCGAGGGGTTCGGGGTGGGGTTTATATACAGAATAACAGATACCCAGGAGGGAGTTACAGACTGGAATCTAATCGAGGGGTTCGGGGTGGGGTTTATATACAGAATAACAGATACCCCGGGGAGGGAGTTACAGACTGGAATCTAATCGAGGGGTTCGGGGTGGGGTTTATATACAGAATAACAGATACCTCGGGGAGGGAGTTACAGACTGGAATCTAATCAAGGGGTTCAGGGTGGGGTTTATATACAGAATAACAGATACCCCGGGGCGGGAGTTACAGACTGGAATCTAATCAAGGGGTTCAGGGTGGGGTTTATATACAGAATAACAGATACCCCGGGGAGGGAGTTACAGACTGGAATCTAATCGAGGGGTTCAGGGTGGGGTTTATATACAGAATAACAGATACCCCGGGGAGGGAGTTACAGACTGGAATCTAATCGAGGGGTTCGGGGTGGGGTTTATATACAGAATAACAGATACCCCGGGGAGGGAGTTACAGACTGGAATCTAATCGAGGGGTTCGGGGTGGGGTTTATATACAGAATAACAGATACCCCGGGAGGGAGTTACAGACTGGAATGTAATCGAGCGGTTCGGGGTGGGGTTTATATACAGAATAACAGATACCCCGGAAGGGGGTTACAGACTGGAATCTAATCGAGGGGTTCGGGGTGGGGTTTTTATACTGAATAACAGGTACCCCGGGGGAGGGAGTTAGACTGGAATCTAATCGAGGGGTTCGGGGTGGGGTTTATATACAGAATAACAGATACCCCGGGGAGGGAGTTACAGACTGGAATCTAATCGAGGGGTTCAGGGTGGGGTTTATACACAGAATAACAGATACCCCGGGGAGGGAGTTACAGACTGGAATCTAATCGAGGGGTTCAGGGTGGGGTTTATACACAGAATAACAGATACCCCGGGGATGGAGTTACAGACTGGAATCTAATCGAGGGGTTCGGGGTGGGGTTTATATACAGAATAACAGATACCCCGGGAGGGAGTTACAGACTGGAATCTAATCGAGGGGTTCAGGGTGGGGTGTATATACAGAATAACAGATACCCCGGGGAGGGAGTTACAGACTGGAATCTAATCGAGGGGTTCGGGGTGGGGTTTATATACAGAATAACAGATACCCCGGGGAGGGAGTAACAGACAGGAATCGAATCGAGTGGTTCGGGGTGGGGTTTATATACAGAATAACAGATACCCCGGGAGGGAGTTACAGACTGGAATCTAATCGAGGGGTTCGGGGTGGGGTTTATATACAGAATAACAGATACCCCGGGGAGGGAGTTACAGACTGGAATCGAATCGAGGGGTTCGGGGTGGGGTTTATACACAGAATAACAGATTCCCCGGGGAGGGAGTTACAGACTGGAATCTAATCGAGGGGTTCGGGGTGGGGTTTATATACAGAATAACAGATACCCCGGGAGGGAGTGACAGACTGGAATCTAATCGAGGGTTTCGGGGTGAGGTTTATATCCAGAATAACAGATACCCCGGGAGGGAGTTACAGACTGGAATCTAATCGAGGGGTTCGGGGTGGGGTTTATATACAGAGTAACAGATACCCCGGGAGGGAGTTACAGACTGGAATCTAATCGTGGGGTTCGGGGTGGGGTTTATACACAGAATAACAGATACCCCGGGAGGGAGTTACAGACTGGAATCTGATCGAGGGGTTCGGGGTGGGGTTTATACACAGAATAACAGATACCCCGGGGAGGGAGTTACAGACTGGAATATAATCGAGGGGTTCGGGGTGGGGTTTATATACAGAATAACAGATACCCCGGGGGAGGGAGTTACAGACTGGAATCTAATCGAGGGGTTCGGGGTGGGGTTTATATACAGAGTAACAGATACCCCGGGAGGGAGTTATAGCCTGGAATCTAATCGAAGGGTTCGGGGTGGGGTTTATACACAGAATAACAGATACCCCGGGGAGGGAGTTACAGACTGGAATGTAATCGAGGGGTTCGGGGTGGGGTTTATACACAGAATAACAGATACCCCGGGGAGGGAGTTACAGTCTGGAATCTAATCGAGGGGTTCGGGGTGGGGTTTATATACAGAGTAACAGATACCCCGGGAGGGAGTTACAAACTGGAATCGAATCGAGAGGTTCGGGGTGGGGTTTATATACAGAATAACAGATACCCCGGGGAGGGAGTTACAGGCTGGAATCTAATCGAGGGGTTCGGGGTGGGGTTTATATACAGAATAACAGATACCCCGGGGAGGGAGTTACAGACTGGAATCTAATCGAGGGGTTCGGGGTGGGGTTTATATACAGAATAACAGATACCCCGGGGAGGGAGTTACAGACTGGAATCGAATCGAGGGGTTCGGGGTGGGGTTTATATACAGAATAACAGATTCCCCTGGGAGGGAGTTACAGACTGGAATCTAATCGAGGTGTTCGGGGTGGGGTTTATATACAGAATAACAGATACCCCGGGGAGGGAGTTACAGACTGGAATCTAATCGAGGGGTTTGGGGTTGGGGTTTATATACAGAATAACAGATACCCCGGGAGGGAGTTACAGACTGGAATCTAATCGAGGGGTTTAGGGTGGGGTTTATATACAGAATAACAGATACCCCGGGAGGGAGTTACAGACTGGAATCTAATCGAGGGGTTCAGGGTGGGGTTTATATACAGAATAACAGATACCCCGGGGAGGGAGTTACAGACTGAAATCTAATCGAGGGGTTCAGGGTGGGGTTTATATACAGAATAACAGATACCCCGGGAGGGAGTTACAGACTGGAATCTAATCGAGGGGTTCAGGGTGGGGTTTATATACAGAATAACAGATACCCCGGGAGGGAGTTACAGACTGGAATCTAATCGAGGGGTTCAGGGTGGGGTTTATATACAGAATAACAGATACCCGGGAGGGAGTTACAGACTGGAATCTAATCGAGGGGTTCGGGGTGGGGTTTATATACAGAATAACAGATACCCCGGGGAGGGAGTTACAGACTGGAATCTAATCGAGGGGTTCGGGGTGGGGTTTTTGTACAGAATAACAGATACCCCGGGGAGGGAGTTACAGACTGGAATCTAATCGAGGGGTTCGGGGTCGGGTTTATATGCAGAATAACAGATACCCTGGGGAGGGATTTACAGACTGGAATCTAATCGAGGGGTTCAGGGTGGGGTTTATATACAGAATAACAGATACCCCGGGGAGGGAGTTACAGACTGGAATCTAATCGAGGGGTTCGGGGTGGGGTTTATATACAGAATAACAGATACCTCGGGGAGGGAGTTACAGACTGGAATCTAATCAAGGGGTTCAGGGTGGGGTTTATATACAGAATAACAGATACCCCGGGGCGGGAGTTACAGACTGGAATCTAATCAAGGGGTTCAGGGTGGGGTTTATATACAGAATAACAGATACCCCGGGGAGGGAGTTACAGACTGGAATCTAATCGAGGGGTTCAGGGTGGGGTTTATATACAGAATAACAGATACCCCGGGGAGGGAGTTACAGACTGGAATCTAATCGAGGGGTTCGGGGTGGGGTTTATATACAGAATAACAGATACCCCGGGGAGGGAGTTACAGACTGGAATCTAATCGAGGGGTTCGGGGTGGGGTTTATATACAGAATAACAGATACCCCGGGGAGGGAGTTACAGACTGGAATCTAATCGAGGGGTTTGGGGTGGGGTTTATATACAGAATACCAGATACCCCGGGGAGGGAGTTACAGACTGGAATCTAATCGAGGGGTTCGGGGTGGGGTTTATATACAGAATAACAGATACCCCGGGAGGGAGTTACAGACTGGAATGTAATCGAGCGGTTCGGGGTGGGGTTTATATACAGAATAACAGATACCCCGGAAGGGGGTTACAGACTGGAATCTAATCGAGGGGTTCGGGGTGGGGTTTTTATACTGAATAACAGGTACCCCGGGGGAGGGAGTTAGACTGGAATCTAATCGAGGGGTTCGGGGTGGGGTTTATATACAGAATAACAGATACCCCGGGGAGGGAGTTACAGACTGGAATCTAATCGAGGGGTTCAGGGTGGGGTTTATACACAGAATAACAGATACCCCGGGGAGGGAGTTACAGACTGGAATCTAATCGAGGGGTTCAGGGTGGGGTTTATACACAGAATAACAGATACCCCGGGGATGGAGTTACAGACTGGAATCTAATCGAGGGGTTCGGGGTGGGGTTTATATACAGAATAACAGATACCCCGGGAGGGAGTTACAGACTGGAATCTAATCGAGGGGTTCAGGGTGGGGTGTATATACAGAATAACAGATACCCCGGGGAGGGAGTTACAGACTGGAATCTAATCGAGGGGTTCGGGGTGGGGTTTATATACAGAATAACAGATACCCCGGGGAGGGAGTAACAGACAGGAATCGAATCGATTGGTTCGGGGTGGGGTTTATATACAGAATAACAGATACCCCGGGAGGGAGTTACAGACTGGAATCTAATCGAGGGGTTCGGGGTGGGGTTTATATACAGAATAACAGATACCCCGGGGAGGGAGTTACAGACTGGAATCGAATCGAGGGGTTCGGGGTGGGGTTTATACACAGAATAACAGATTCCCCGGGGAGGGAGTTACAGACTGGAATCTAATCGAGGGGTTCGGGGTGGGGTTTATATACAGAATAACAGATACCCCGGGAGGGAGTGACAGACTGGAATCTAATCGAGGGTTTCGGGGTGAGGTTTATATCCAGAATAACAGATACCCCGGGAGGGAGTTACAGACTGGAATCTAATCGAGGGGTTCGGGGTGGGGTTTATATACAGAGTAACAGATACCCCGGGAGGGAGTTACAGACTGGAATCTAATCGTGGGGTTCGGGGTGGGGTTTATACACAGAATAACAGATACCCCGGGAGGGAGTTACAGACTGGAATCTGATCGAGGGGTTCGGGGTGGGGTTTATACACAGAATAACAGATACCCCGGGGAGGGAGTTACAGACTGGAATATAATCGAGGGGTTCGGGGTGGGGTTTATATACAGAATAACAGATACCCTGGGGGAGGGAGTTACAGACTGGAATCTAATCGAGGGGTTCGGGGTGGGGTTTATATACAGAGTAACAGATACCCCGGGAGGGAGTTATAGCCTGGAATCTAATCGAAGGGTTCGGGGTGGGGTTTATACACAGAATAACAGATACCCCGGGGAGGGAGTTACAGACTGGAATGTAATCGAGGGGTTCGGGGTGGGGTTTATACACAGAATAACAGATACCCCGGGGAGGGAGTTACAGTCTGGAATCTAATCGAGGGGTTCGGGGTGGGGTTTATATACAGAGTAACAGATACCCCGGGAGGGAGTTACAAACTGGAATCTAATCGAGAGGTTCGGGGTGGGGTTTATATACAGAATAACAGATACCCCGGGGAGGGAGTTACAGGCTGGAATCTAATCGAGGGGTTCGGGGTGGGGTTTATATACAGAATAACAGATACCCCGGGGAGGGAGTTACAGACTGGAATCTAATCGAGGGGTTCGGGGTGGGGTTTATATACAGAATAACAGATACCCCGGGGAGGGAGTTACAGACTGGAATCGAATCGAGGGGTTCGGGGTGGGGTTTATATACAGAATAACAGATTCCCCTGGGAGGGAGTTACAGACTGGAATCTAATCGAGGTGTTCGGGGTGGGGTTTATATACAGAATAACAGATACCCCGGGGAGGGAGTTACAGACTGGAATCTAATCGAGGGGTTTGGGGTTGGGGTTTATATACAGAATAACAGATACCCCGGGAGGGAGTTACAGACTGGAATCTAATCGAGGGGTTTAGGGTGGGGTTTATATACAGAATAACAGATACCCCGGGAGGGAGTTACAGACTGGAATCTAATCGAGGGGTTCAGGGTGGGGTTTATATACAGAATAACAGATACCCCGGGGAGGGAGTTACAGACTGAAATCTAATCGAGGGGTTCAGGGTGGGGTTTATATACAGAATAACAGATACCCCGGGAGGGAGTTACAGACTGGAATCTAATCGAGGGGTTCAGGGTGGGGTTTATATACAGAATAACAGATACCCCGGGAGGGAGTTACAGACTGGAATCTAATCGAGGGGTTCAGGGTGGGGTTTATATACAGAATAACAGATACCCCGGGGAGGGAGTTACAGACTGGAATCTAATCGAGGGGTTCGGGGTGGGGTTTTTGTACAGAATAACAGGTACCCCGGGGAGGGAGTTACAGACTGGAATCTAATCGAGGGGTTCGGGGTGGGGTTTTTGTACAGAATAACAGGTACCCCGGGGAGGGAGTTACAGACTGGAATCTAATCGAGGGATTCGGGGTGGGGTTTATATACAGAATAACAGATACCCCGGGAAGGAGTTACAGACTGGAATCTAATCGAGGGGTTCAGGGTGGGGTTTATACACAGAATAACAGATACCCCGGGGAGGGAGTTACAGACTGGAATCTAATCGAGGGGTTCAGGGTGGGGTTTATACACAGAATAACAGATACCCCGGGGAGGGAGTTACAGACTGGAATCTAATCGAGGGGTTTGGGATGGGGTTTTTATACAGAATAACAGATACCCCGGGGGAGGGAGTTACAGACTGGAATCTAATCGAGGGGTTCAGGGTGGGGTTTATACACAGAATAACAGATACCCCGGGGAGGGAGTTACAGACTGGAATCTAATCGAGGGGTTCGGGGTGGGGTTTATATACAGAATAACAGATACCCCGGGGAGGAAGTTCCAGACTGGAATCTAATCGAGCGGTTCGGGGTGGGGTTTATATACAGAATAACAGATACCCCGGAAGGGGGTTACAGACTGGAATCTAATCGAGGGGTTCGGGGTGGGGTTTATATACAGAATATCAGATACCCCGGGGCGGGAGTTACAGACTGGAATCTAATCGAGGGGTTCAGGGTGGGGTTTATATACAGAATAACAGATACCCCGGAAGGGGGTTACAGACTGGAATCTAATCGAGGGGTTCGGGGTGGCGTTTTTATGCAGAATAACAGGTACCCCGGGGGAGGGAGTTAGACTGGAATCTAATCGAGGGGTTCGGGGTGGGGTTTATATACAGAATAACAGATACCCCGGGGAGGGAGTTACAGACTGGAATCTAATCGAGGGGTTCAGGGTGGGGTTTATACACAGAATAACAGATACCCCGGGGAGGGAGTTACAGACTGGAATCTAATCGAGGGGTTCAGGGTGGGGTGTATATACAGAATAACAGATACCCCGGGGAGGGAGTTACAGACTGGAATCTAATCGAGGGGTTCGGGGTGGGGTTTATATACAGAATAACAGATACCCCGGGGAGGGAGTAACAGACAGGAATCGAATCGAGTGGTTCGGGGTGGGGTTTATATACAGAATAACAGATACCCCGGGAGGGAGTTACAGACTGGAATCTAATCGAGGGGTTCGGGGTGGGGTTTATATACAGAATAACAGATACCCCGGGAGGGAGTGACAGACTGGAATCTAATCGAGGGTTTCGGGGTGAGGTTTATATCCAGAATAACAGATACCCCGGGAGGGAGTTACAGACTGGAATCTAATCGAGGGGTTCGGGGTGGGGTTTATATACAGAGTAACAGATACCCCGGGAGGGAGTTACAGACTGGAATCTAATCGTGGGGTTCGGGGTGGGGTTTATAGACAGAATAACAGATACCCCGGGAGGGAGTTACAGACTGGAATCTGATCGAGGGGTTCGGGGTGGGGTTTATACACAGAATAACAGATACCCCGGGGAGGGAGTTACAGACTGGAATATAATCGAGGGGTTCGGGGTGGGGTTTATATACAGAATAACAGATACCCCGGGGGAGGGAGTTACAGACTGGAATCTAATCGAGGGGTTCGGGGTGGGGTTTATATACAGAGTAACAGATACCCCGGGAGGGAGTTATAGCCTGGAATCTAATCGAAGGGTTCGGGGTGGGGTTTATACACAGAATAACAGATACCCCGGGGAGGGAGTTACAGACTGGAATGTAATCGAGGGGTTCGGGGTGGGGTTTATACACAGAATAACAGATACCCCGGGGAGGGAGTTACAGTCTGGAATCTAATCGAGGGGTTCGGGGTGGGGTTTATATACAGAGTAACAGATACCCCGGGAGGGAGTTACAAACTGGAATCGAATCGAGAGGTTCGGGGTGGGGTTTATATACAGAATAACAGATACCCCGGGGAGGGAGTTACAGGCTGGAATCTAATCGAGGGGTTTGGGGTGGGGTTTATATACAGAATAACAGATACCCCGGGGAGGGAGTTACAGACTGGAATCTAATCGAGGGGTTCGGGGTGGGGTTTATATACAGAATAACAGATACCCCGGGGAGGGAGTTACAGACTGGAATCGAATCGAGGGGTTCGGGGTGGGGTTTATATACAGAATAACAGATTCCCCTGGGAGGGAGTTACAGACTGGAATCTAATCGAGGTGTTCGGGGTGGGGTTTATATACAGAATAACAGATACCCCGGGGAGGGAGTTACAGACTGGAATCTAATCGAGGGGTTCAGGGTGGGGTTTATATACAGAATAACAGATACCCGGGAGGGAGTTACAGACTGGAATCTAATCGAGGGTTTCGGGGTGGGGTTTATATACAGAATAACAGATACCCCGGGGAGGGAGTTACAGACTGGAATCTAATCGAGGGATTCGGGGTGGGGTTTATATACAGAATAACAGATACCCCGGGAAGGAGTTACAGACTGGAATCTAATCGAGGGGTTCAGGGTTGGGTTTATACACAGAATAACAGATACCCCGGGGAGGGAGTTACAGACTGGAATCTAATCGAGGGGTTCAGGGTGGGGTTTATACACAGAATAACAGATACCCCGGGGAGGGAGTTACAGACTGGAATCTAATCGAGGGGTTTGGGATGGGGTTTTTAAACAGAATAACAGATACCCCGGGGGAGGGAGTTACAGACTGGAATCTAATCGAGGGGTTCAGGGTGGGGTTTATACACAGAATAACAGATACCCCGGGGAGGGAGTTACAGACTGGAATCTAATCGAGGGGTTCAGGGTGGGGTTTATATACAGAATAACAGATACCTCGGGGAGGGAGTTACAGACTGGAATCTAATCGAGGGGTTCGGGGTGGGGTTATATACAGAATAACAGATACCCCGGGGAGGGAGTTACAGACAGGAATCGAATCGAGGGGTTCGGGGTGGGGTTTATATACAGAATAACAGATACCCCGGGAGGGAGTTACAGACTGGAATCTAATCGAGGGGTTCGGGGTGGGGTTTATATACAGAATAACAGATACCCCGGGGAGGGAGTTACAGACTGGAATCTAATCGAGGGGTTCGGGGTGGGGTTTATATACAGAATAACAGATACCCCGGGGAGGGAGTTACAGACTGGAATCGAATCGAGGGGTTCGGGGTGGGGTTTATATACAGAATAACAGATACCCCGGGGAGGGAGTTACAGACTGGAATCTAATCGAGGGGTTCGGGGTGGGGTTTATATACAGAATAACAGATACCCCGGGAGGGAGTTACAGACTGGAATCTAATCGAGGGGTTCAGGGTGGGGTTTATACACAGAATAACAGATACCCCGGGGAGGGAGTTACAGACTGGAATCTAATCGAGGGGTTCGGGGTGGGGTTTATATACAGAATAACAGATTCCCCGGGAGGGAGTTACAGACTGGAATCTTATTGAGGGGTTCAGGGTGGGGTTTATATCCAGAATAACAGATACCCCGGGGAGGAAGTTACAGACTGGAATCTAATCGAGGGGTTCGGGGTGGGGTTTATATACAGAATAACAGATACCCCGGGGAGGGAGTTACAGACTGGAATCTAATCGAGGGGTTCGGGGTGGGGTTTATATACAGAATAACAGATACCCCGGGAGCGAGTGACAGACTGGAATCTAATCGAGGGGTTCGGGGTGAGGTGTATATACAGAATAACAGATACCCCGGGAGGGAGTTACAGACTGGAATCTAATCGAGGGGTTCGGGGTGGGGTTTATATCCAGAATAACAGATACCCCGGGGAGGAAGTTACAGACTGGAATCTAATCGAGGGGTTCGGGGTGGGGTTTATATACAGAATAACAGATACCCCGGGGAGGGAGTTACAGACTGGAATCTAATCGAGGGGTTCGGGGTGGGGTTTATACACAGAATAACAGATTCCCCGGGGAGGGAGTTACAGACTGGAATCTAATCGAGGGGTTCGGGGTGGGGTTTATATACAGAATAACAGATACCCCGGGAGGGAGTGACAGACTGGAATCTAATCGAGGGGTTCGGGGTGAGGTTTATATACAGAATAACAGATACCCCGGGGAGGGAGTTACAGACTGGAATCTAATCGAGGGGTTCAGGGTGGGGTGTATATACAGAATAACAGATATCCCCGGAGAGCGAGTTACAGACTGGAATCAAATCGAGGGGTTCGGGGTGTAGTTTATAGACAGAATAACAGATACCCCGGGGAGGGAGTTACAGACTGGAATCTAATCGAGGGGTTCGGGGTGGGGTTTATATACAGAATAACAGATACCCCGGGAGGGAGTTACAGATTGGAATCTAATCAAGGGGTTCGGGGTGGGGTTTATATTCAGAATGACAGATACCCTGGGAGGGAGTTACAGACTGGAATCTAATCGAGGGGCTCGGGGTGGGGTTTATATACAGAATAACAGATACCCCGGGGAGGGAGTTACAGACTGGAATCTAATCGAGGGGTTCGGGGTGGGGTTTATATACAGAATAACAGATACCCCGGGAGGGAGTTACAGACTGGAATCAAATCGAGGGGTTCGGGGTGTCGTTTATATACGGAATAACAGATACCCCGGGGAGGGAGTTACAGACTGGAATCTAATCAAGGTGTTCGGGGTGGGGTTTATATACAGAATAACAGATACCCCGGGGAGGGAGTTACAGACTGGAATCTAATCGAGGGGTTCAGGGTGGGGTTTATATACAGAATAACAGATACCCCGGGAGGGAGTTACTGACTGGAATCTAATCGAGAGGTTCGGGGTGGGGTTTATATACAGAATAACAGATACCCCGGGAGGGAGTTACAGACTGGAATCTAATCGAGGGGTTCAGGGTGGGGTTTATATACAGAATAACAGATTCCCCGGGGAGGGGTTACAGACTGGAATCTAATCGTGGGGTTCAGGGTGGGGTTTATATCCAGAATAACAGATACCCCGGGAGGGAGTTACAGACTGGAATCTAACCGAGGGGTTCAGGGTGAGGTTTATACACAGAATAACAGATACCCCGGGGAGGGAGTTACAGACTGGAATCTAATCGAGGGGTTCGGGGGTGGGGCTTATATACAGAATAACAGATACCCCGGGGAGGGAGTTACAGACTGGAATCTAAACGAGGGGTTCGGGGTGGGGTTTATATACAGAATAACAGATACCCCGGGGAGGGAGTTACAGACTGGAATCAAATCGAGGGGTTCGGGGTGGGGTTTATATACATAATAACAGATACCCCGGGGAGGGAGTTACAGACTGGAATCTTCTCGAGGGGTTCAGGGTGGGGTTTATACACAGAATAACAGATACCCCGGGAGGGAGTTACAGACTGGAATCTAATCGAGGGGTTCAGGGTGGGGTTTATATACAGAATAACAGATACCCCGGGGGAGGGAGTTACAGACTGGAATCTAATCGAGGGGTTCAGGGTGGGGTTTATACACAGAATAACAGATACCCCGGGGAGGGAGTTACAGACTGGAATCTAATCGAGGGGTTCAGGGTGGGGTTTATACACAGAATAACAGATACCCCGGGGAGGGAGTTACAGACTGGAATCTAATCGAGGGGTTCAGGGTGGGGTTTATATACAGAATAACAGATACCCCGGGGAGGGAGTTACAGACTGGAATCTAATCGAGGGGTTCGGGGGTGGGGTTTATATACAGAATAACAGATACCCCGGGGAGGGAGTTACAGACTGGAATCTAATCGAGGGGTTCGGGGTGGGGTTTATATACAGAATAACAGATACCCCGGGGAGGGAGTTACAGACAGGAATCGAATCGAGGGGTTCGGGGTGGGGTTTATATACAGAATAACAGATACCCCGGGAGGGAGTTACAGACTGGAATCTAATCGAGGGGTTCGGGGTGGGGATTATATACAGAATAACAGATACCCCGGGGAGGGAGTTACAGACTGGAATCTAATCGAGGGGTTCGGGGTGGGGTTTATATACAGAATAACAGATACCCCGGGAGGGAGTTACAGACTGGAATCTAATCGAGCGGTTCGGGGTGGTTTATATACAGAATAACAGATACCCCGGGGAGGGAGTTACAGACTGGAATCTAATCGAGGGGTTCGGGGTGGGGTTTATATACAGAATAACAGATTCCCCGGGAGGGAGTTACAGACTGGAATCTTATTGAGGGGTTCAGGGTGGGGTTTATATCCAGAATAACAGATACCCCGGGGAGGGAGTTACAGACTGGAATCTAATCGAGGGGTTCGGGGTGGGGTTTATATACAGAATAACAGATACCCCGGGAGGGAGTTACAGACTGGAATCTAATCAAGGGGTTCGGGGTGGGGTTTATATACAGAATAACAGATACCCCGGGAGGGAGTGACAGACTGGAATCTAATCGAGGGGTTCGGGGTGGGGTTTATACACAGAATAACAGATTCCCCGGGGAGGGAGTTACAGACTGGAATCTAATCGAGGGGTTCGGGGTGGGGTTTATATACAGAGTAACAGATACCCCGGGAGGGAGTTACAGACTGGAATCTAATCGTGGGGTTCGGGGTGGGGTTTATACACAGAATAACAGATACCCCGGGAGGGAGTTACAGACTGGAATCTGATCGAGGGGTTCGGGGTGGGGTTTATACACAGAATAACAGATACCCCGGGGAGGGAGTTACAGACTGGAATATAATCGAGGGGTTCGGGGTGGGGTTTATATACAGAATAACAGATACCCCGGGGGAGGGAGTTACAGACTGGAATCTAATCGAGTGGTTCGGGGTGGGGTTTATATACAGAGTAACAGATACCCCGGGAGGGAGTTATAGCCTGGAATCTAATCGAAGGGTTCGGGGTGGGGTTTATACACAGAATAACAGATACCCCGGGGAGGGAGTTACAGACTGGAATGTAATCGAGGGGTTCGGGGTGCGGTTTATACACAGAATAACAGATACCCCGGGGAGGGAGTTACAGTCTGGAATCTAATCGAGGGGTTCGGGGTGGGGTTTATATACAGAGTAACAGATACCCCGGGAGGGAGTTACAAACTGGAATCTAATCGTGAGGTTCGGGGTGGGGTTTATATACAGAATAACAGATACCCCGGGGAGGCAGTTACAGGCTGGAATCTAATCGAGGGGTTCGGGGTGGGGTTTATATACAGAATAACAGATACCTCGGGGAGGGAGTTACAGACTGGAATCTAATCGAGGGGTTCGGGGTGGGGTTTAGAGACAGAATAACAGATACCCCGGTGAGGGAGTTACAGACTGGAATCTAATCGAGGGGTTCTGGGTGGGGTTTATATACAGAATAACAGATTCCCCGGGGAGGGAGTTACAGACTGGAATCTAATCGAGGTGTTCGGGGTGGGGTTTATATACAGAATAACAGATACCCCGGGGAGGGAGTTACAGACTGGAATCTAATCGAGGGGTTTGGGGTTGGGGTTTATATACAGAATAACAGATACCCCGGGGAGGGAGTTACAGACTGGAATCTAATCGAGGGGTTCGGGGTGGGGTTTATATACAGAATAACAGATACCCCGGGGAGGGAGTTACAGACTGGAATCTAATCGAGCGGTTCGGGGTGGGGTTTATATACAGAATAACAGATACCCCGGGGAGGGAGTTAGAGACTGGAATCTAATCGAGGGGTTCGGGGTGGGGTTTATATACAGAATATCAGATACCCCGGGGAGGGAGTTACAGACTGGAATCTAATCGAGGGGTTCAGGGTGGGGTTTATATACAGAATAACAGGTACCCCGGGGGAGGGAGTTACAGACTGGAATCTAATCGAGGGGTTCGGGGTGGGGTTTATATACAGAATAACAGATACCCCGGGGAGGGAGTTACAGACTGGAATCTAATCGAGGGGTTCAGGGTGGGGTTTATATACAGAATAACAGATACCCCGGGGAGGGAGTTACAGACTGGAATCTAATCGAGGGGTTCGGGGTGGGGTTTATACACAGAATAACAGATTCCCCGGGGAGGGAGTTACAGACTGGAATCTAATCGAGGGGTTCGGGGTGGGGTTTATATACAGAGTAACAGATACCCCGGGAGGGAGTTACAGACTGGAATCTAATCGTGGGGTTCGGGGTGGGGTTTATACACAGAATAACAGATACCCCGGGAGGGAGTTACAGACTGGAATCTGATCGAGGGGTTCGGGGTGGGGTTTATACACAGAATAACAGATACCCCGGGGAGGGAGTTACAGACTGGAATATAATCGAGGGGTTCGGGGTGGGGTTTATATACAGAATAACAGATACCCCGGGGGAGGGAGTTACAGACTGGAATCTAATCGAGGGGTTCGGGGTGGGGTTTATATACAGAGTAACAGATACCCCGGGAGGGAGTTATAGCCTGGAATCTAATCGAAGGGTTCGGGGTGGGGTTTATACACAGAATAACAGATACCCCGGGGAGGGAGTTACAGACTGGAATGTAATCGAGGGGTTCGGGGTGGGGTTTATACACAGAATAACAGATACCCCGGGGAGGGAGTTACAGTCTGGAATCTAATCGAGGGGTTCGGGGTGGGGTTTATATACAGAGTAACAGATACCCCGGGAGGGAGTTACAAACTGGAATCTAATCGAGAGGTTCGGGGTGGGGTTTATATACAGAATAACAGATACCCCGGGGAGGGAGTTACAGTCTGGAATCTAATCGAGGGGTTCGGGGTGGGGTTTATATACAGAGTAACAGATACCCCGGGAGGGAGTTACAAACTGGAATCTAATCGAGAGGTTCGGGGTGGGGTTTATATACAGAATAACAGATACCCCGGGGAGGGAGTTACAGGCTGGAATCTAATCGAGGGGTTCGGGGTGGGGTTTATATACAGAATAACAGATACCCCGGGGAGGGAGTTACAGACTGGAATCTAATCGAGGGGTTCGGGGTGGGGTTTAGAGACAGAATAACAGATACCCCGGGGAGGGAGTTACAGACTGGAATCTAATCGAGGGGTTCGGGGTGGTTTATATACAGAATAACAGATACCCCGGGGAGGGAGTTACAGACTGGAATCTAATCGGGGGGTTCGGGGTGGTTTATATACAGAATATCAGATACCCCGGGGAGGGAGTTACAGACTGGAATCTAATCGGGGGGTTCGGGGTGGAGTTTATATACAGAATAACAGATACCCCGGGGGAGGGAGTTACAGACTGGAATCTAATCGAGGGATTCGGGGTGGGGTTTATATACAGAATAACAGATACCCCGGGAGGGAGTTACAGACTGGAATCTAATCGAGGGGTTCAGGGTGGGGTTTATATACAGAATAACAGATACCCCGGGAGGGAGTTACAGACTGGAATCTAATCGAGGGGTTCAGGGTGGGGTTTATATCCAGAATAACAGATACCCCGGGGAGCAAGTTATAGCCTGGAATCTAATCGAGGGGTTCGGGGTGGGGTTTATATACAGAATAACACATACCCCGGGAGGGAGTTTCAGACTGGAATCTAATCGAGGGGTTCAGGGTGTGGTTTATATACAGAATAACAGATACCCCGGGGAGCGAGTTACAGACTGGAATCTTATCGTGGGGTTCGGGGTGGGGTTTATATACAGAACAACAGATACCCTGGGGAGGGAGTTACAGACTGGAATCTAATCGAGGGGTTCAGGGTGGGGTTTATATACAGAATAACAGATACCCCCGGGAGTGAGTTACAGACTGGAATCTAATCGAGGGGTTCGGGGTGGGGTTTATATACAGAATAACAGATACCCCGGGGAGGGAGTTACAGACTGGAATCTAATCGAGGGGTTCGGGGTGGGGTTTATATACAGAATAACAGATACCCCGGGGAGCGAGTTACAGACTGGAATCTAATCGTGGGGTTCGGGGTGGGGTTTATATACAGAACAACAGATACCCTGGGGAGGGAGTTACAGACTGGAATCTAATCGAGGGGTTCAGGGGTGGGGTTTATATACAGAACAACAGATACCCCGGGGAGGAAGTTCCAGACTGGAATCTAATCGAGCGGTTCGGGGGTGTGGTTTATATACAGAATGACAGATACCCCGGGGAGGGAGTTACAGACTGGAATCTAATCGAGGGGTTCGGGGTGGGGTTTATATACAGAATAACAGATACCCCGCGAGGGAGTTACAGACTGGAATCTAATCGAGGGGTTCGGGGTGGTTTATATACAGAATAACAGATACCCCAGGAGGGAGTTACAGACTGGAATCTAATCGAGGGGTTCGGGGTGGGGTTTATATACAGAATAACAGATACCCCGGGGAGGGAGTTACAGACTGGAATTGAATCAATGGGTTCGGGGTGGGGTTTATATACAGAATAACAGATACCCGGGAGGGAGTTACAGACTGGAATCTAATCGAGGGGTTCGGGGTGGGGTTTATATACAGAATAACAGATACCCCGGGGAGGGAGTTACAGACTGGAATCTAATCGAGAGGTTCGGGGTGTGGTTTATATACAGAATAACAGATACCCCGGGGAGGGAGTTACAGACTGGAATCTAATCGAGGGGTTCGGGGTGGGGTTTATATACAGAGTAACAGATACCCCGGGAGGGAGTTACAGACTGGAATCTAATCGAGAGGTTCGGGGTGGGGTTTATATACAGAATAACAGATACCCCGGGGAGGGAGTTACAGGCTGGAATCTAATCGAGGGGTTCGGGGGTGGGGTTTATATACAGAATAACAGATACCCCGGGGAGGGAGTTACAGACTGGAATCTAATCGAGGGGTTCGGGGTGGGGTTTATATACAGAATAACAGATACCCCGGGGGAGGGAGTTACAGACTGGAATCTAATCGTGGGGTTCAGGGTGGGGTTTATATACACAATAACAGATACCCCGGGGAGGGAGTTACAGACTGGAATCTAATTGAGGGGTTCAGGGTGGGGTTTATATACGGAATAACAGATACCCCGGGGGAGGGAGTTACAGACTGGAATCTAATCGTGGGGTTCAGGGTGGGGTTTATATACACAATAACAGATACCCCGGGGAGGGAGTTACAGACTGGAATCTAATCGAGGGGTTCAGGGTGGGGTTTATATACGGAATAACAGATACCCCGGGGAGGGAATTATAGACTGGAATCTAATCGGGGGGTTCGGGGTGGGGTTTATATACAGAATAACAGATACCCCGGGGAGTGAGTTACAGACTGGAATCTAATCGAGGGGTTCGGGGTGGGGTTTATATACAGAATAACAGATACCCCGGGGGAGGGAGTTACAGACTGGAATCTAATCGAGGGATTCGGGGTGGGGTTTATATACACAATAACAGATACCCCGGGGAGGGAGTTACAGACTGGAATCTAATTGAGGGGTTCAGGGTGGGGTTTATATACAGAATAACAGATACCCCGGGAGGGAGTTACAGACTGGAATCTAATCGAGGGGATCGGGGTGGGGTTTATATACAGAATAACAGATACCCCGGGAGGGAGTTACAGACTGGAATCTAATCGAGGGGTTCAGGGTGGGGTTTATATCCAGAATAACAGATACCCCGGGGAGGGAGTTACAGACTGGAATCTAATCGAGAGGTTCAGGGTGGGGTTTATATCCAGAATAACAGATACCCCGGGGAGGAAGTTACAGACTGGAATCTAATCGAGGGGTTCGGGGTGGGGTTTATATACAGAATAACAGATACCCCGGGGAGGGAGTTACAGATTGGAATGTAATCGAGGGGTTCGGGGTGGGGTTTATACACAGAATAACAGATACACCGGGAGGGAGTTATAGCCTGGAATCTAATCGAGGGGTTCGGGGTAGGGTTTATACACAGAATAACCGATACCCCGGGGAGGGAGTTACAGACTGGAATCTAATCGAGGGGTTCGGGGTGGGGTTTATATACAGAGTAACAGATACCCCGGGAGGGAGTTACAGACTGGAATCTAATCGAGAGGTTCGGGGTGGAGTTTATATACAGAATAACAGATACCCCGGGGAGGGAGTTACAGGCTGGAATCTAATCGAGGGGTTCGGGGGTGGGGTTTATATACAGAATAACAGATACCCCGGGGAGGGAGTTACAGACTGGAATCTAATCGAGGGGTTCAGGGTGGGGTTTATATACAGAATAACAGATACCCCGGGGGAGGGAGTTACAGACTGGAATCTAATCGTGGGGTTCAGGGTGGGGTTTATATACACAATAACAGATACCCCGGGGAGGGAGTTACAGACTGGAATCTAATTGAGGGGTTCAGGGTGGGGTTTATATACAGAATAACAGATACCCCGGGGAGGGAGTTACAGACTGGAATCTAATCGAGGGGTTCAGGGTGGGGTTTATATACGGAATAACAGATACCCCGGGGAGGGAATTATAGACTGGAATCTAATCGGGGGGTTCGGGGTGGGGTTTATATACAGAATAACAGATACCCCGGGGAGTGAGTTACAGACTGGAATCTAATCGAGGGGTTCGGGGTGGGGTTTATATACAGAATAACAGATACCCCGGGGGAGGGAGTTACAGACTGGAATCTAATCGAGGGATTCGGGGTGGGGTTTATATACACAATAACAGATACCCCGGGGAGGGAGTTACAGACTGGAATCTAATTGAGGGGTTCAGGGTGGGGTTTATATACAGAATAACAGATACCCCGGGAGGGAGTTACAGACTGGAATCTAATCGAGGGGATCGGGGTGGGGTTTATATACAGAATAACAGATACCCCGGGAGGGAGTTACAGACTGGAATCTAATCGAGGCGTTCAGGGTGGGGTTTATATCCAGAATAACAGATACCCCGGGGAGGGAGTTACAGACTGGAATCTAATCGAGAGGTTCAGGGTGGGGTTTATATCCAGAATAACAGATACCCCGGGGAGGAAGTTACAGACTGGAATCTAATCGAGGGGTTCGGGGTGGGGTTTATATACAGAATAACAGATACCCGGGAGGGAGTTACAGACTGGAATCTAATCGAGGGGTTCGGGGTGGGGTTTATATACAGAATAACAGATACCCGGGAGGGAGTTACAGACTGGAATCTAATCGAGGGGTTCAGGGTGGGGTTTATTTACAGAATAACAGATACCCAGGGAGGGAGTTACAGACTGGAATCTTATCGAGGGGTTCGGGGTGGGGTTTATATCCAGAATAACAGATACCCCGGGGAGGGAGTTACAGACTGGAATCTAATCGAGGGGTTCAGGGTGGGGTTTATATCCAGAATAACAGATACCCCGGGGAGGGAGTTACAGACTGGAATCTAATCGAGAGGTTCAGGGTGGGGTTTATATCCAGAATAACAGATACCCCGGGGAGGAAGTTACAGACTGGAATCTAATCGAGGGGTTCGGGGTGGGGTTTATACACAGAATAACAGATACCCGGGAGGGAGTTACAGACTGGAATCTAATCGAGGGGTTCGGGGTGGGGTTTATATACAGAATAACAGATACCCCGGGGAGGGAGTTACAGACTGGAATCTAATCGAGGGGTTCGGGGTGGGGTTTATATACAGAATAACAGATACCCCGGGAGGGAGTTACAGACTGGAATCTAATCGAGGGGTTCAGGGTGGGGTTTATTTACAGAATAACAGATACCCAGGGAGGGAGTTACAGACTGGAATCTAATCGAGGGGTTCGGGGTGGGGTTTATATCCAGAATAACAGATACCCCGGGGAGGGAGTTACAGACTGGAATCTAATCGAGGGGTTCAGGGTGGGGTTTATATCCAGAATAACTGATACCCCGGGGAGGGAGTTACAGACTAGAATCTAATCGAGGGGTTCGGGGTGGGGTTTATATACAGAATAACAGATACCCCGGGGAGGGAGTTACAGACTGGAATCTAATCGAGGGGTTCGGGGTGGGGTTTATATACAGAATAACAGATACCCCGGGAGGGAGTTACAGACTGGAATCTAATCGAGGTGTTCAGGGTGGTTTATATACAGAATAACAGATACCCCGGGAGGGAGTTACTGACTGGAATCTAATCGAGGGGTTCAGGGTGGGGTTTATATACAGAATAACAGATACCCCGGGGAGGGAGTTACAGACTGGAATCTAATCGAGGGGTTCGGGGTGGGGTTTATATACAGAATAACACATACCCCGGGAGGGAGTTTCAGACTGGAATCTAATCGAGGGGTTCAGGGTGTGGTTTATATACAGAATAACAGATACCCCGGGGAGGGAGTTACAGACTGGAATCTAATCGTGTGGTTCGGGGTGGGGTTTATATACAGAATAACAGATACCCCCGGGAGTGAGTTACAGACTGGAATCTAATCGAGGGGTTCGGGGGTGGGGTTTATATACAGAACAACAGATACCCTGGGGAGGGAGTTACAGACTGGAATCTGATCGAGGGGTTCAGGGTGGGGTTTATATACAGAATAACAGATACCCCGGGGAGGGAGTTACAGACTGGAATCTAATCGAGGGGTTCAGGTTGGGGTTTATATACAGAATAACAGATACCCCGGGGAGGGAGTTACAGACTGGAATCTAATCGAGGGGTTCGGGGTGGGGTTTATATACAGAATAACAGATACCCCGGGGAGGGAGTTACAGACTAGAATCTAATCGAGGGGTTCGGGGTGGGGTTTATATACAGAATAACAGATACCCCGGGGAGGGAGTTACAGACTGGAATCTAATCGAGGGGTTCGGGGTGGGGTTTATATACAGAATAACAGATACCCCGGGGAGGGAGTTACAGACTGGAATCTAATCGAGGGGTTCGGGGTGGGGTTTATATACAGAATAACAGATACCCCGGGGAGGGAGTTACAGACTGGAATCTAATCGAGGGGTTCGGGGTGGGGTTTATATACAGAATAACAGATACCCCGGGGAGGAAGTTCCAGACTGGAATCTAATCGAGCGGTTCGGGGGTGTGGTTTATATACAGAATGACAGATACCCCGGGGAGGGAGTTACAGACTGGAATCTAATCGAGGGGTTCGGGGTGGGGTTTATATACAGAATAACAGATACCCCGCGAGGGAGTTACAGACTGGAATCTAATCGAGGGGTTCGGGGTGGGGTTTATATACAGAATAACAGATACCCCGGGGAGGGAGTTACAGACTGGAATCTAATCGAGGGGTTCAGGGTGAGGTTTATATACAGAATAACAGATACCCTGGGGAGGGAGTTACAGACTGGAATCTAATCGAGGGGTTCGGGCTGGTTTATATACAGAATAACAGATACCCCGGGAGGGAGTTACAGACTGGAATTTAATCAATGGGTTCGGGGTGGGGTTTATATACAGAATAACAGATACCCGGGAGGGAGTTACAGACTGGAATCTAATCGAGGGGTTCGGGGTGGGGTTTATATACAGAATAACAGATACCCCGGGGAGGGAGTTACAGACTGGAATTGAATCAATGGGTTCGGGGTGGGGTTTATATACAGAATAACAGATACCCGGGAGGGAGTTACAGACTGGAATCTAATCGAGGGGTTCGGGGTGGGGTTTATATACAGAATAACAGATACCCCGGGGAGGGAGTTACAGACTGGAATCTAATCGAGAGGTTCGGGGTGTGGTTTATACACAGAATAACAGATACCCCGGGGAGGGAGTTACAGACTGGAATCTAATCGAGGGGTTCGGGGTGGGGTTTATATACAGAGTAACAGATACCCCGGGAGGGAGTTATAGCCTGGAATCTAATCGAGGGGTTCGGGGTGGGGTTTATACACAGAATAACAGATACCCCGGGGATGGAGTTACAGACTGGAATGGAATCGAGGGGTTCGGGGTGGGGTTTATACACAGAATAACAGATATCCCGGGGAGGGAGTTACAGACTGGAATGTAATCGAGGGGTTCGGGGTGGGGTTTATACACAGAATAACAGATACACCGGGAGGGAGTTATAGCCTGGAATCTAATCGAGGGGTTCGGGGTAGGGTTTATATACAGAATAACCGATACCCCGGGGAGGGAGTTACAGACTGGAATCTAATCGAGGGGTTCGGGGTGGGGTTTATATACAGAGTAACAGATACCCCGGGGAGGGAGTTACAGACTGGAATCTAATCGAGGGGTTCGGGGTGGGGTTTATATACAGAATAACAGATACCCCGGGGAGGGAGTTACAGACTGGAATATAATCGAGGGGTTCGGGGTGGGGTTTATATACAGAATAACAGATACCCCGGGGAGGGAGTTACAGACTGGAATCTAATCGAGGGGTTCGGGGTGGGGTTTATATACAGAATAACAGATACCCCGGGGAGGGAGTTACAGACTGGAATCTAATCGAGGGGTTCGGGGTGGGGTTTATATACAGAATAACAGATACCCTGGGGAGGGAGTTACAGACTGGAATCTAATCGAGGTGTTCAGGGTGGGGTTTATATACAGAATAACAGATACGCCGGGGAGGGAGTTACAGACTGGAATCTAATCGAGGTGTTCGGGGTGGGGTTTATATACAGAATAACAGATACCCCGGGGAGGCAGTTACAGACTGGAATCTAATCGAGCGGTTAGGGGTGGTTTATATACAGAATAACAGATACCCCGGGGAGGGAGTTACAGACTGGAATCTAATCGAGGGGTTCGGGGTGGGGTTTACTTACAGAATAACTGATACCTCGGGATGGAGTTACAGATTGGAATCTAATTGAGGGGTTCGGGGTGGGGTTTATATACAGAATAACAGATACCCCGGGGAGGGAGTTACAGACTGGAATCTAATCGAGGGGTTCGGGGTGGGGTTTATATACAGAATAACAGATACCCCGGGGAGGGAGTTACAGACTGGAATCTAATCGAGGGGTTCGGGGTGGGGTTTATATACAGAATAACAGATACCCCGGGGAGGGAGTTACAGACTGGAATCTAATCGAGGGGTTCGGGGTGGGGTTTATATACAGAATAACAGATACCCCCGGGAGGGAGTTACAGACTGGAATCTAATCGGGGGGTCGGGGTGGGGTTTATATACAGAATAACAGATATCCCGGGGAGGGAGTTACAGACTGGAATCGAATCGAGGGGTTCGGGGTGGGGTTTATATACAGAATAACAGATACCCCGGGGAGGGTGTTACAGACTGGAATCTAATCGAGGGGTTCGGGGTGGGGTTTATATACAGAATAACAGATACCCCGGGAGGGAGTTACAGACTGGAATCTAATCGAGCGGTTCGGGGTGGTTTATATACAGAATAACAGATACCCCGGGGAGGGAGTTACAGACTGGAATCTAATCGAGGGGTTCGGGGTGGGGTTTATATACAGAATAACAGATTCCCCGGGAGGGAGTTACAGACTGGAATCTAATTGAGGGGTTCAGGGTGGGGTTTATATCCAGAATAACAGATTCCCCGGGGAGGAAGTTACAGACTGGAATCTAATCGAGGGGTTCGGGGTGGGGTTTATATACAGAATAACAGATACCCCGGGGAGGTAGTTACAGACTGGAATCTAATCGAGGGGTTCGGGGTGGGGTTTATATACAGAATAACAGATACCCCGGGGAGGGAGTTACAGACTGGAATCTGATCGAGGGGTTCGGGGTGGGGTTTATATACAGAATAACAGATACCCCGGGGAGGGAGTTACAGACTGGAATCTAATCGAGGGGTTCGGGGTGGGGTTTATATACAGAATAACAGATACCCCGGGAGGGAGTTACAGACTGGAATCTAATCGAGGGGTTCGGGGTGGGGTTTATATACAGAATAACAGATACCCCGGGGAGGGAGTTACAGACTGGAATCTAATCGAGGGGTTCAGGGTGGGGTTTATATCCAGAATAACTGATACCCCTGGGAGGGAGTTACAGACTGGAATGTAATCGAGGGGTTCGGGGTGGGGTTTATATACAGAATAACAGATACCCCGGGGAGGGAGTTACAGACTGGAATCTAATCGAGGGGTTCGGGGTGGGGTTTTTATACAGAATAACAGATACCCCGGGGAGGGAGTTACAGACTGGAATCTAATCGAGGGGCTCGGGGTGGGGTTTATATACAGAATAACAGATACCTCGGGGAGGGAGTTACAGACTGGAATCTAATCGAGGGGTTCAGGGTGGGGTTTATATACAGAATAACAGATACCCCGGGAGGGAGTTACAGACTGGAATCTAATCGAGGGGTTCGGGGTGGGGTTTATACACAGAATAACAGATACCCCGGGGAGGGAGTTACAGACTGGAATCTAATCGAGGGATTCGGGGTGGGGTTTATATACAGAATAACAGATACCCTGGGGAGGGAGTTACAGACTGGAATCTAATCGAGGGGTTCGGGGTGGGGTTTATATACAGAATAACAGATACCCCGGGGAGGGAGTTACAGACTGGAATCTAATCGAGGGGTTCGGGGTGGGGTTTATATACAGAATAACAGATACCCCGGGGAGGGAGTTACAGACTGGAATCTAATCGAGGGGTTCGGGGGTGGGGCTTATATACAGAATAACAGATACCCCGGGGAGGGAGTTACAGACTGGAATCTAATCGAGGGGTTCAGGGTGGGGTTTATATACAGAATAACAGATACCCCGGGGAGGGAGTTACAGACTGGAATCTAATCGAGAGGTTCGGGGTGGGGCTTATATACAGAATAACAGATACCCCGGGGACGGAGTTACAGACTGGAATCTAATCGCGGGGTTCGGGGTGGGGTTTATACACAGAATAACAGATACCCCGGGGAGGGGGTTACAGACTGGAATCTAATCGAGGGGTTCGGGGTGGGGTTTATATACAGAATAACAGATACCCCGGGGAGGGAGTTACAGACTGGAATCTAATCGAGGGGTTCGGGGTGGGGTTTATACAGAATAACAGATACCCCGGGAGGGAGTTACAGACTGGAATCAAATCGAGGGGTTCGGGGTGTAGTTTATACACAGAATAACAGATACCCCGGGGACGGAGTTACAGACTGGAATCTAATCGAGGGGTTCGGGGTGGGGTTTATATACAGAATAACAGATACCCCGGTGAGGGAGTTACAGACTGGAATCTAATCGAGGGGTTCGGGGTGGGGTTTATATACAGAATAACAGATACCCCGGGAGGGAGTTACAGACTGGAATCTAATCGAGGGGTTCAGGGTGGGGTTTATATACAGAATAACAGATACCCGGGAGGGAGTTACAGACTGGAATCTAATCGAGGGGTTCGGGGTGGGGTTTATACACAGAATAACAGATACCCCGGGGAGGGAGTTACAGACTGGAATCTAATCGAGGGGTTCGGGGTGGGGTTTATATACAGAATAACAGATACCCGGGAGGCAGTTACAGACTGGAATCTAATCGAGGGGTTCAGGGTGGGGTTTATATACAGAATAACAGATACCCCGGGGAGGGAGTTACAGACAGGAATCGAATCGAGGGGTTCGGGGTGGTGTTTATATACAGAATAACAGATACCCCGGGAGGGAGTTACAGACTGGAATCTAATCGAGGGGTTCGGGGTGGGGTTTATATACAGAATAACAGATACCCCGGGGAGGGAGTTACAGACTGGAATCGAATCGAGGGGTTCGGGGTGGGGTTTATATACAGAATAACAGATACCCCCGGGAGGGAGTTACAGACTGGAATCTAATCGGGGGGTCGGGGTGGGGTTTATATACAGAATAACAGATACCCCGGGGAGGGAGTTACAGACTGGAATCTAATCGAGGGGTTCGGGGTGGGGTTTATATACAGAATAACAGATACCCCGGGAGGGAGTTACAGACTGGAATCTAATCGAGCGGTTCGGGGTGGTGTTTATATACAGAATAACAGATACCCCGGGGAGGGAGTTACAGACTAGAATGTAATCGAGCGGTTCGGGGTGGTTTAAATACAGAATAACAGATACCCCGGGGAGGGAGTTACAGACTGGAATCTAATCGAGGGGTTCGGGGTGGGGTTTATATACAGAATAACAGATACCCCGGGGGAGGGAGTTACAGACTGGAATCTAATCGAGGTGTTCGGGGTGGGGTTTTTATACAGAATAACATATACCCCGGGGGAGGGAATTACAGACTGGAATCCAATTGTGGGGTTCGGGGTGGGGTTTACTTACAGAATAACTGATACCTCGGGATGGAGTTACAGATTGGACTCTAATTGAGGGGTTCGGGTTGGGGTTTATATGCAGAATAACAGATACCCCGGGGGAGGGAGTTACAGACTGGAAACTAATCGAGGGGTTCGGGGTGGGGTTTATATGCAGAATAACAGATAACCCGGGAGGGAGTTACAGACTGGAATCTAATCGAGGTGTTCGGGGTGGGGTTTATATACAGAATAACAGATACCCCGGGAGGGAGTTACAGACTGGAATCTAATTGAGGGGTTCAGGGTGGGGTTTATATACAGAATAACAGATACCCCGGGGAGGGAGTTACAGACTGGAATCTAATCGAGGGGTTCGGGGTGGGGTTTATATACAGAATAACAGATATCCCTGGGAGGGAGTTACAGACTGGAATAGAATCGAGGGGTTCGGGGTGGGGTTTATATACAGAATAACAGATACCCCGGGGAGGGAGTTACAGACTGGAATCTAATCGAGGGGTTCAGGGTGGGGTGTATATACAGAATAACAGATACCCCGGGAGGGAGTTACAGACTGGAATCAAATCGAGGGGTTCGGGGTGTCGTTTATATACAGAATAACAGATACCCCGGGAGGTAGTTACAGACTGGAATCTAATCGAGGGGTTCAGGGTGGGGTTTATATACGGAATAACAGATACCCCGGGGAGGGAGTTACAGACTGGAATCTAATCGAGGGGTTCGGTGTGGGGTTTATATACAGAATAACAGATACCCCGGGGAGGGAGTTACAGACTGGAATCTAATCGAGGGGTTCGGGGTGGGGTTTATATCCAGAATAACAGATACCCCGGGGAGGGAGTTACAGACTGGAATCTAATTGAGGGGTTCGGGGTGGGGTTTTTATGCAGAATAACAGATACCCCGGGGAGGGAGTTACAGACTGGAATCTAATCGAGGGGTTCGGGGTGGGGTTTATATACAGAATAACAGATACCCTGGGGAGGGAGTTACAGACTGGAATCTAATCGAGGGGTTCGGGGTGGGGTTTATATACAGAATAACAGATACCCCGGGGAGGGAGTTACAGACTGGAATCTAATCGAAGGGTTCGGGGTGGGGTTTATATACAGAATAACAGATACCCCGGGGAGGGAGTTACAGACTGGAATCTAATCGAGGGGTTCGGGGTGGGGTTTATATACAGAATAACAGATACCCCGGGGAGGGAGTTACAGACTGGAATCTAATCGAAGGGTTCGGGGTGGGGTTTATATACAGAATAACAGATACCCCGGGGAGGGAGTTACAGACTGGAATCTAATCGAGGGGTTCAGGGTGGGGTTTATACACAGAATAACAGATACCCCGGGGAGGGAGTTACAGACTGGAATCTAATCGAGGGGTTCAGGGTGGGGTTTATATACAGAATAACAGATACCCCGGGGAGGGAGTTACAGACTGGAATCTAATCGAGGGGTTCGGGGTGGGGTTTATACACAGAATAACAGATACCCCGGGGAGGGAGTTACAGACTGGAATCTAATCGAGGGGTTCGGGGTGGGGTTTATATACAGAATAACAGATACCCGGGAGGCAGTTACAGACTGGAATCTAATCGAGGGGTTCAGGGTGGGGTTTATATACAGAATAACAGATACCCCGGGGAGGGAGTTACAGACTGGAATCTAATCGAGGGGTTCGGGGTGGGGTTTATATACAGCATAACAGATACCCCGGGGAGGGAGTTACAGACTGGAATTTAATCGAGGGGTTCGGGGTGGGGTTTATATACAGAATAACAGATACCCCGGGGAGGGAGTTACAGACAGGAATCGAATCGAGGGGTTCGGGGTGGTGTTTATATACAGAATAACAGATACCCAGGGAGGGAGTTACAGACTGGAATCTAATCGAGGGGTTCGGGGTGGTTTATATACAGAATAACAGATACCCCGGGGAGGGAGTTACAGACTGGAATCTAATCGAGGGGTTCGGGGTGGGGTTTATATACAGAATAACAGATACCCCGGGAGGGAGTTACAGACTGGAATCTAATCGAGGGGTTCGGGGTGGGGTTTATATACAGAATAACAGATACCCCGGGGAGGGAGTTACAGACTGGAATCTAATCGAGGGGTTCGGGGTGGGGTTTATATACAGAATAACAGATACCCCGGGGAGGGAGTTACAGACTGGAATCGAATCGAGGGGTTCGGGGTGGGGTTTATATACAGAATAACAGATACCCCCGGGAGGGAGTTACAGACTGGAATCTAATCGGGGGGTCGGGGTGGGGTTTATATACAGAATAACAGATACCCCGGGGAGGGAGTTACAGACTGGAATCTAATCGAGGGGTTCGGGGTGGGGTTTATATACAGAATAACAGATACCCCGGGAGGGAGTTACAGACTGGAATCTAATCGAGCGGTTCGGGGTGGTTTATATACAGAATAACAGATACCCCGGGGAGGGAGTTACAGACTGGAATCTAATCGAGGGGTTCGGGGTGGGGTTCATATACAGAATAACAGATTCCCCGGGAGGGAGTTACAGACTGGAATCTAATCGAGGGGTTCGGGGTGGGGTTTATATACAGAATAACAGATACCCCGGGAGGGAGTTACAGACTAGAATGTAATCGAGCGGTTCGGGGTGGTTTATATACAGAATAACAGATACCTCGGGATGGAGTTACAGATTGGAATCTAATTGAGGGGTTCGGGTTGGGGTTTATATGCAGAATAACAGATACCCCGGGGGAGGGAGTTACAGACTGGAAACTAATCGAGGGGTTCGGGGTGGGGTTTATATGCAGAATAACAGATATCCCTGGGAGGGAGTTACAGACTGGAATAGAATCGAGGGGTTCGGGGTGGGTTTTATATACAGAATAACAGATACCCCGGGGAGGGAGTTACAGACTGGAATCCAATTGTGGGGTTCAGGGTGGGGTTTATATACAGAATAACAGATACCCCGGGAGGGAGTTACACACTGGAATCAAATCGAGGGGTTCGGGGTGTCGTTTATATACAGAATAACAGATACCCCGGGAGGTAGTTACAGACTGGAATCTAATCGAGGGGTTCAGGGTGGGGTTTATATACGGAATAACAGATACCCCGGGGAGGGAGTTACAGACTGGAATCTAATCGAGGGGTTCGGGGTGGGGTTTATATACGGAATAACAGATACCCCGGGGAGGGAGTTACAGACTGGAATCTAATCGAGGGGTTCGGGGTGGGGTTTATATACAGAATAACAGATACCCCGGCGAGGGAGTTACAGACTGGAATCTAATCGAGGGGTTCGGGGTGGGGTTTATATACAGAATAACAGATACCCCGGGAGGGAGTTTCAGATTGGAATCTAATCAAGGTGTTCGGGGTGGGGTTTATATTCAGAATAACAGATACCCCGGGGAGGGAGTTACAGACTGGAATCTAATCGAGGGGTTCGGGGTGGGGTTTATATACAGAATAACAGATACCCCGGGGAGGGAGTTACAGACTGGAATCTAATCGAGGGGTTCAGGGTGTGGTTTATATACAGAATAACAGATACCCCGGGGAGGGAGTTACAGACTGGAATCGAATCGAGGGGTTCGGGGTGGGGTTTTTATACAGAATAACAGATACCCCGGGGAGGGAGTTACAGACTGGAATCTAATCGAGGGGTTCGGGGTGGGGTTTATATGCAGAATAACAGATACCCCGGGGAGGGAGTTACAGACTGGAATCTAATCGAGGGGTTCAGGGTGTGGTTTATATACAGAATAACAGATACCCCGGGGAGGGAGTTACAGACTGGAATCGAATCGAGGGGTTCGGGGTGGGGTTTTTATACAGAATAACAGATACCCCGGGGAGGGAGTTACAGACTGGAATCTAATCGAGGGGTTCGGGGTGGGGTTTATATGCAGAATAACAGATACCCCGGGGAGGGAGTTACAGACTGGAATCTAATCGAGGGGTTCGGGGTGGGGTTTTTATACAGAATAACAGATACCCCGGGGAGGGAGTTACAGACTGGAATCTAATCGAGGGGTTCGGGGTGGGGTTTTTATACAGAATAACAGATACCCCGGGGAGGAAGTTACAGACGGGAATCTAATCGAGGGGTTCGGGGTGGGGTTTATATACAGAATAACAGATACCCCGGGGAGGGAGTTACAGACTGGAATCTAATCGAGGGGTTCGGGGTGGGATTTATAAACAGAATAACAGATACCCGGGAGGGAGTTACAGACTGGAATCTAATCGAGGGGTTCGGGGTGGGGTTTATATACAGAATAACAGATACCCCGGGGAGGAAGTTATAGACTGGAATCTAATCGAGGGGTTCGGGGTGGGGTTTATATGCAGAATAACAGATACCCCCGGGAGGGAGTTACAGACTGGAATCTAATCGAGGGGTTCAGGGTGGGGTTTATATACAGAATAACAGATACCCCGGGGAGGGAGTTACAGACTGGAATCTAATCGAGGGGTTCAGGGTGGGGTTTATATACAGAATAACAGATACCCCGGGGAGGGAGTTACAGACTGGAATCTAATCGAGCGGTTCGGGGTGGGGTTTATATACAGAATAACAGATACCCCGGGGAGGGAGTTACAGACTGGAATCTAATCGAGGGGTTCGGGGTGGGGTTTATATACAGAATAACAGATACCCCGGGAGGGAGTTACAGATTGGAATCTAATCAAGGTGTTCGGGGTGGGGTTTATATTCAGAATAACAGATACCCCGGGGAGGGAGTTACAGACTGGAATCTAATCGAGGGGTTCGGGGTGGGGTTTATAAACAGAATAACAGATACCCGGGAGGGAGTTACAGACTGGAATCTAATCGAGGGGTTCGGGGTGGGGTTTATATGCAGAATAACAGATACCCCGGGGAGGAAGTTATAGACTGGAATCTAATCGAGGGGTTCGGGGTGGGGTTTATATGCAGAATAACAGATACCCCGGGGAGGGAGTTACAGACTGAAATCTAATCGAGGGGTTCGGGGTGGGGTTTATATACAGAATAACAGATACCCCCGGGAGGGAGTTACAGACTGGAATCTAATCGAGGGGTTCAGGGTGGGGTTTATATACAGAATAACAGATACCCCGGGGAGGGAGTTACAGACTGGAATCTAATCGAGGGGTTCGGGGTGGGGTTTATATACAGAATAACAGATACCCCGGGAGGGAGTTACAGATTGGAATCTAATCAAGGTGTTCGGGGTGGGGTTTATATTCAGAATAACAGATACCCCGGGGAGGGAGTTATAGACTGGAATCTAATCGAGGGGTTCGGGGTGGGGTTTATATACAGAATAACAGATACCCCGGGGAGGGAGTTACAGACTGGAATCTAATCGAGGGGTTCGGGGTGGTTTATATACAGAATAACAGATACCCCGGGGAGGGAGTTACAGACTGGAATCTAATCGAGGGGTTCGGGGTGGGGTTTATATACAGAATAACAGATACCCCGGGGGAGGGAGTTACAGACTGGAATCTAATCGAGGGGTTCGGGGTGGGGTTTATATACAGAATAACAGATACCCCGGGGAGGGAGTTACAGACTGGAATCTAATCGAGGGGTTTGGGGTGGGGTTTATATACAGAATAACAGATACCCCGGGAAGGAGTTACAGACTGGAATCTAATCGAGGGGTTCAGTGTGGGGTTTATATACAGAATAACAGATACCCCGGGGAGGGAGTTACAGACTGGAATCTAATCGAGGGGTTCGGGGTGGGGTTTATAAACAGAATAACAGATACCCGGGAGGGAGTTACAGACTGGAATCTAATCGAGGGGTTCGGGGTGGGGTTTATATACAGAATAACAGATACCCCGGGGAGGAAGTTATAGACTGGAATCTAATCGAGGGGTTCGGGGTGGGGTTTATATACAGAATAACAGATACCCCGGGGAGGGAGTTACAGACTGGAATCTAATCGAGGGGTTCGGGGTGGTTTATATACACAATAACAGATACCCCGGGGAGGGAGTTACAGACTGGAATCTAATCGACGGGTTCGGGGTGGGGTTTTTCCAGAATAACAGATACCCCGGGGAGGGAGTTACAGACTGGAATCTAATCGAGGGGTTCAGGGTGGGGTTTATATACAGAATAACTGATACCCCGGGGAGGGAGTTACAGACTGGAATCTAATCGAGGGGTTCGGGGTGGGGTTTATATACAGAATAACAGATACCCCGGGGAGGGAGTTACAGACTGGAATCTAATCGAGGGGTTCGGGGTGGGGTTTTTATACAGAATAACAGATACCCCGGGGAGGGAGTTACAGACTGGAATCTAATCGAGGGGTTCGGGGTGGGGTTTATATACAGAATAACAGATACCCCGGGGAGGGAGTTACAGACTGGAATCTAATCGAGGGGTTCGGGGTGGGGTTTTTATACAGAATAACAGATACCCCGGGGAGGGATTTACCAACTGGAATCTAATCGAGGGGTTCGGGGTGGGGTTTTTATACAGAATAACAGATACCCCGGGGAGGAAGTTACAGACTGGAATCTAATCGAGGGGTTCGGGGTGGGGTTTATATACAGAATAACATATACCCCGGGGAGGAAGTTACAGACTGGAATCTAATCGAGGGGTTCGGGGTGGGGTTTATATGCAGAATAACAGATACCCCGGGGAGGGAGTTACAGACTGGAATCTAATCGAGGGGTTCGGGGTGGGGTTTATATACAGAATAACAGATACCCCGGGAGGGAGTTACTGACTGGAATCTAATCGAGCGGTTCGGGGTGGTTTATATACAGAATAACAGATACCCCGGGGAGGGAGTTACAGACTGGAATCTAATCGAGGGGTTCGGGGTGGGGTTTATATACAGAATAACAGATACCCCGGGAGGGAGTTACAGACTGGAATCTAATCGAGCGGTTCGGGGTGGTTTATACAGAATAACAGAAACCCCGGGGAGGGAGTTACAGACTGGAATCTAATCGACGGGTTCGGGGTGGGGTTTATATACAGAATAACAGATACCCCGGGAGGGAGTTACAGACTGGAATCTAATCGAGGGGTTCAGGGTGGGGTTTATATACAGAATAACAGATACCCCGGGAGGGAGTTACAGACTGGAATCTAATCGAGGGGTTCGTGGTGGGGTTTATATACAGAATAACAGGTACCCCGGGGAGGGAGTTACAGACTGAAATCTAATCGAGGGGTTCAGGGTGGGGTTTATATACAGAATAACAGATACCCCGGGCAGGGAGTTACAGACTGGAATCTAATCGAGGGGTTCAGGGTGGGGTTTATATACAGAATAACAGATACCCCGGGAGGGAGTTACAGACTGGAATCTAATCGAGGGGTTCGGGGTGGGGTTTATATACAGAATAACAGATACCCCGGGGAGGGAGTTACAGACTGGAATCTAATCGAGGGGTTCAGGGTGGGGTTTATATACAGAATAACAGATACCCCGGGAGGGAGTTACAGACTGGAATCTAATCGAGGGGTTCAGGGTGGGGTTTATATACAGAATAACAGATACCCCCGGGAGGGAGTTACAGAATGGAATCTAATCGAGGGGTTCAGGGTGGGGTTTATATACAGAATAACAGATACCCCGGGCAGGGAGTTACAGACTGGAATCTAATCCAGGGGTTCAGGGTGGGGTTTATATACAGAATAACAGATACCCCGGGAGGGAGTTACAGACTGGAATCTAATCGAGGGGTTCAGGGTGGGGTTTATATACAGAATAACAGATACCCCCGGGAGGGAGTTACAGACTGGAATCTAATCGAGGGGTTTGGGGGTGGGGTTTATATACAGAATAACAGATACCCCGGGGAGGGAGTTACAGACTGGAATCTAATCGAGGGGTTCGGGGTGGGGTTTATATACAGAATAACAGATACCCCGGGGATGGAGTTACAGACTGGAATCTAATCGAGGGGTTCGGGGTGGGGTTTATACACAGAATAACAGATACCCCGGGAGGGAGTTACAGACTGGAATCTAATCGAGGGGTTCGGGGTGGGGTTTATATACAGAATAACAGATACTCCGGGAGGGAGTTACAGACTGGATTCTAATCGAGGGGTTCGGGGTGGGGTTTATATACAGAATAACAGATACCCCGGGGAGGGAGTTACAGACTGGAATCTAATCGAGGGGTTCAGGGTGGGGTTTATATACAGAATAACAGATACCCCGGGGAGGGAGTTACAGACTGGAATCTAATCGAGGGGTTCAGGGTGGGGTTTATATACAGAATAACAGATACCCCGGGGAGGGAGTTACAGACTGGAATCTAATCGAGGGGTTCGGGGTGGGGTTTATATACAGAATAACAGATACCCCGGGGAGGGAGTTACAGACTGGAATCTAATCGAGGGGTTCAGGGTGGGGTTTATATACAGAATAACAGATACCCCGGGGAGGGAGTTACAGACTGGAATCTAATCGAGGGGTTCGGGGTGCGGTTTATACACAGAATAACAGATACCCCGGGGAGGGAGTTACAGACTGGAATCTAATCGAGGGGTTCGGGGTGGGGTTTATATACAGAATAACAGATACCCGGGAGGCAGTTACAGACTGGAATCTAATCGAGGGGTTCAGGGTGGGGTTTATATACAGAATAACAGATACCCCGGGGAGGGAGTTACAGACTGGAATCTAATCGAGGGGTTCGGGGTGGGGTTTATATACAGCATAACAGATACCCCGGGAGGGAGTTACAGACTGGAATCTAATCGAGGGGTTCAGGGTGGGGTTTATATACAGAATAACAGATACCCCGGGGAGGGAGTTACAGACTGGAATCTAATCGAGGGGTTCGGGGTGGGGTTTATATACAGCATAACAGATACCCCGGGGAGGGAGTTACAGACTGGAATCTAATCGGGGGGTCGGGGTGGGGTTTATATACAGAATAACAGATACCCCGGGGAGGGAGTTACAGACTGGAATTTAATCGAGGGGTTCGGGGTGGGGTTTATATACAGAATAACAGATACCCCGGGGAGGGAGTTACAGACAGGAATCGAATCGAGGGGTTCGGGGTGGTGTTTATATACAGAATAACAGATACCCAGGGAGGGAGTTACAGACTGGAATCTAATCGAGGGGTTCGGGGTGGGGTTTATATACAGAATAACAGATACCCCGGGAGGGAGTTACAGACTGGAATCTAATCGAGGGGTTCGGGGTGGTTTATATACAGAATAACAGATACCCCGGGGAGGGAGTTACAGACTGGAATCTAATCGAGGGGTTCGGGGTGGGGTTTATATACAGAATAACAGATACCCCGGGAGGGAGTTACAGACTGGAATCTAATCGAGGGGTTCGGGGTGGGGTTTATATACAGAATAACAGATACCCCGGGGAGGGAGTTACAGACTGGAATCTAATCGAGGGGTTCGGGGTGGGGTTTATATACAGAATAACAGATACCCCGGGGAGGGAGTTACAGACTGGAATCGAATCGAGGGGTTCGGGGTGGGGTTTATATACAGAATAACAGATACCCCCGGGAGGGAGTTACAGACTGGAATCTAATCGGGGGGTCGGGGTGGGGTTTATATACAGAATAACAGATACCCCGGGGAGGGAGTTACAGACTGGAATCTAATCGAGGGGTTCGGGGTGGGGTTTATATACAGAATAACAGATACCCCGGGAGGGAGTTACAGACTGGAATCTAATCGAGCGGTTCGGGGTGGTTTATATACAGAATAACAGATACCCCGGGGAGGGAGTTACAGACTGGAATCTAATCGAGGGGTTCGGGGTGGGGTTCATATACAGAATAACAGATTCCCCGGGAGGGAGTTACAGACTGGAATCTAATCGAGGGGTTCGGGGTGGGGTTTATATACAGAATAACAGATACCCCGGGAGGGAGTTACAGACTAGAATGTAATCGAGCGGTTCGGGGTGGTTTATATACAGAATAACAGATACCTCGGGATGGAGTTACAGATTGGAATCTAATTGAGGGGTTCGGGTTGGGGTTTATATGCAGAATAACAGATACCCCGGGGGAGGGAGTTACAGACTGGAAACTAATCGAGGGGTTCGGGGTGGGGTTTATATGCAGAATAACAGATATCCCTGGGAGGGAGTTACAGACTGGAATAGAATCGAGGGGTTCGGGGTGGGTTTTATATACAGAATAACAGATACCCCGGGGAGGGAGTTACAGACTGGAATCCAATTGTGGGGTTCAGGGTGGGGTTTATATACAGAATAACAGATACCCCGGGAGGGAGTTACACACTGGAATCAAATCGAGGGGTTCGGGGTGTCGTTTATATACAGAATAACAGATACCCCGGGAGGTAGTTACAGACTGGAATCTAATCGAGGGGTTCAGGGTGGGGTTTATATACGGAATAACAGATACCCCGGGGAGGGAGTTACAGACTGGAATCTAATCGAGGGGTTCGGGGTGGGGTTTATATACGGAATAACAGATACCCCGGGGAGGGAGTTACAGACTGGAATCTAATCGAGGGGTTCGGGGTGGGGTTTATATACAGAATAACAGATACCCCGGGGAGGGAGTTACAGACTGGAATCTAATCGAGGGGTTCGGGGTGGGGTTTATATACAGAATAACAGATACCCCGGGAGGGAGTTACAGACTGGAATCTAATCGAGGGGTTCGGGGTGGGGTTTATATACAGAATAACAGATACCCCGGGGAGGGAGTTACAGACTGGAATCTAATCGAGGGGTTCAGGGTGTGGTTTATATACAGAATAACAGATACCCCGGGGAGGGAGTTACAGACTGGAATCGAATCGAGGGGTTCGGGGTGGGGTTTTTATACAGAATAACAGATACCCCGGGGAGGGAGTTACAGACTGGAATCTAATCGAGGGGTTCGGGGTGGGGTTTATATGCAGAATAACAGATACCCCGGGGAGGGAGTTACAGACTGGAATCTAATCGAGGGGTTCAGGGTGTGGTTTATATACAGAATAACAGATACCCCGGGGAGGGAGTTACAGACTGGAATCGAATCGAGGGGTTCGGGGTGGGGTTTTTATACAGAATAACAGATACCCCGGGGAGGGAGTTACAGACTGGAATCTAATCGAGGGGTTCGGGGTGGGGTTTATATGCAGAATAACAGATACCCCGGGGAGGGAGTTACAGACTGGAATCTAATCGAGGGGTTCGGGGTGGGGTTTTTATACAGAATAACAGATACCCCGGGGAGGGAGTTACAGACTGGAATCTAATCGAGGGGTTCGGGGTGGGGTTTTTATACAGAATAACAGATACCCCGGGGAGGAAGTTACAGACGGGAATCTAATCGAGGGGTTCGGGGTGGGGTTTATATACAGAATAACAGATACCCCGGGGAGGGAGTTACAGACTGGAATCTAATCGAGGGGTTCGGGGTGGGATTTATAAACAGAATAACAGATACCCGGGAGGGAGTTACAGACTGGAATCTAATCGAGGGGTTCGGGGTGGGGTTTATATACAGAATAACAGATACCCCGGGGAGGAAGTTATAGACTGGAATCTAATCGAGGGGTTCGGGGTGGGGTTTATATGCAGAATAACAGATACCCCCGGGAGGGAGTTACAGACTGGAATCTAATCGAGGGGTTCAGGGTGGGGTTTATATACAGAATAACAGATACCCCGGGGAGGGAGTTACAGACTGGAATCTAATCGAGGGGTTCAGGGTGGGGTTTATATACAGAATAACAGATACCCCGGGGAGGGAGTTACAGACTGGAATCTAATCGAGCGGTTCGGGGTGGGGTTTATATACAGAATAACAGATACCCCGGGGAGGGAGTTACAGACTGGAATCTAATCGAGGGGTTCGGGGTGGGGTTTATATACAGAATAACAGATACCCCGGGAGGGAGTTACAGATTGGAATCTAATCAAGGTGTTCGGGGTGGGGTTTATATTCAGAATAACAGATACCCCGGGGAGGGAGTTACAGACTGGAATCTAATCGAGGGGTTCGGGGTGGGGTTTATAAACAGAATAACAGATACCCGGGAGGGAGTTACAGACTGGAATCTAATCGAGGGGTTCGGGGTGGGGTTTATATGCAGAATAACAGATACCCCGGGGAGGAAGTTATAGACTGGAATCTAATCGAGGGGTTCGGGGTGGGGTTTATATGCAGAATAACAGATACCCCGGGGAGGGAGTTACAGACTGAAATCTAATCGAGGGGTTCGGGGTGGGGTTTATATACAGAATAACAGATACCCCCGGGAGGGAGTTACAGACTGGAATCTAATCGAGGGGTTCAGGGTGGGGTTTATATACAGAATAACAGATACCCCGGGGAGGGAGTTACAGACTGGAATCTAATCGAGGGGTTCGGGGTGGGGTTTATATACAGAATAACAGATACCCCGGGAGGGAGTTACAGATTGGAATCTAATCAAGGTGTTCGGGGTGGGGTTTATATTCAGAATAACAGATACCCCGGGGAGGGAGTTATAGACTGGAATCTAATCGAGGGGTTCGGGGTGGGGTTTATATACAGAATAACAGATACCCCGGGGAGGGAGTTACAGACTGGAATCTAATCGAGGGGTTCGGGGTGGTTTATATACAGAATAACAGATACCCCGGGGAGGGAGTTACAGACTGGAATCTAATCGAGGGGTTCGGGGTGGGGTTTATATACAGAATAACAGATACCCCGGGGGAGGGAGTTACAGACTGGAATCTAATCGAGGGGTTCGGGGTGGGGTTTATATACAGAATAACAGATACCCCGGGGAGGGAGTTACAGACTGGAATCTAATCGAGGGGTTTGGGGTGGGGTTTATATACAGAATAACAGATACCCCGGGAAGGAGTTACAGACTGGAATCTAATCGAGGGGTTCAGTGTGGGGTTTATATACAGAATAACAGATACCCCGGGGAGGGAGTTACAGACTGGAATCTAATCGAGGGGTTCGGGGTGGGGTTTATAAACAGAATAACAGATACCCGGGAGGGAGTTACAGACTGGAATCTAATCGAGGGGTTCGGGGTGGGGTTTATATACAGAATAACAGATACCCCGGGGAGGAAGTTATAGACTGGAATCTAATCGAGGGGTTCGGGGTGGGGTTTATATACAGAATAACAGATACCCCGGGGAGGGAGTTACAGACTGGAATCTAATCGAGGGGTTCGGGGTGGTTTATATACACAATAACAGATACCCCGGGGAGGGAGTTACAGACTGGAATCTAATCGACGGGTTCGGGGTGGGGTTTTTCCAGAATAACAGATACCCCGGGGAGGGAGTTACAGACTGGAATCTAATCGAGGGGTTCAGGGTGGGGTTTATATACAGAATAACTGATACCCCGGGGAGGGAGTTACAGACTGGAATCTAATCGAGGGGTTCGGGGTGGGGTTTATATACAGAATAACAGATACCCCGGGGAGGGAGTTACAGACTGGAATCTAATCGAGGGGTTCGGGGTGGGGTTTTTATACAGAATAACAGATACCCCGGGGAGGGAGTTACAGACTGGAATCTAATCGAGGGGTTCGGGGTGGGGTTTATATACAGAATAACAGATACCCCGGGGAGGGAGTTACAGACTGGAATCTAATCGAGGGGTTCGGGGTGGGGTTTTTATACAGAATAACAGATACCCCGGGGAGGGATTTACCAACTGGAATCTAATCGAGGGGTTCGGGGTGGGGTTTTTATACAGAATAACAGATACCCCGGGGAGGAAGTTACAGACTGGAATCTAATCGAGGGGTTCGGGGTGGGGTTTATATACAGAATAACATATACCCCGGGGAGGAAGTTACAGACTGGAATCTAATCGAGGGGTTCGGGGTGGGGTTTATATGCAGAATAACAGATACCCCGGGGAGGGAGTTACAGACTGGAATCTAATCGAGGGGTTCGGGGTGGGGTTTATATACAGAATAACAGATACCCCGGGAGGGAGTTACTGACTGGAATCTAATCGAGCGGTTCGGGGTGGTTTATATACAGAATAACAGATACCCCGGGGAGGGAGTTACAGACTGGAATCTAATCGAGGGGTTCGGGGTGGGGTTTATATACAGAATAACAGATACCCCGGGAGGGAGTTACAGACTGGAATCTAATCGAGCGGTTCGGGGTGGTTTATACAGAATAACAGAAACCCCGGGGAGGGAGTTACAGACTGGAATCTAATCGACGGGTTCGGGGTGGGGTTTATATACAGAATAACAGATACCCCGGGAGGGAGTTACAGACTGGAATCTAATCGAGGGGTTCAGGGTGGGGTTTATATACAGAATAACAGATACCCCGGGAGGGAGTTACAGACTGGAATCTAATCGAGGGGTTCGTGGTGGGGTTTATATACAGAATAACATATACCCCGGGGAGGAAGTTACAGACTGGAATCTAATCGAGGGGTTCGGGGTGGGGTTTATATGCAGAATAACAGATACCCCGGGGAGGGAGTTACAGACTGGAATCTAATCGAGGGGTTCAGGGTGGGGCTTATATACAGAATAACAGATACCCCGGGGAGGGATTTACCAACTGGAATCTAATCGAGGGGTTCGGGGTGGGGTTTTTATACAGAATAACAGATACCCCGGGGAGGAAGTTACAGACTGGAATCTAATCGAGGGGTTCGGGGTGGGGTTTATATACAGAATAACATATACCCCGGGGAGGAAGTTACAGACTGGAATCTAATCGAGGGGTTCGGGGTGGGGTTTATATGCAGAATAACAGATACCCCGGGGAGGGAGTTACAGACTGGAATCTAATCGAGGGGTTCGGGGTGGGGTTTATATACAGAATAACAGATACCCCGGGAGGGAGTTACTGACTGGAATCTAATCGAGCGGTTCGGGGTGGTTTATATACAGAATAACAGATACCCCGGGGAGGGAGTTACAGACTGGAATCTAATCGAGGGGTTCGGGGTGGGGTTTATATACAGAATAACAGATACCCCGGGAGGGAGTTACAGACTGGAATCTAATCGAGCGGTTCGGGGTGGTTTATACAGAATAACAGAAACCCCGGGGAGGGAGTTACAGACTGGAATCTAATCGACGGGTTCGGGGTGGGGTTTATATACAGAATAACAGATACCCCGGGAGGGAGTTACAGACTGGAATCTAATCGAGGGGTTCAGGGTGGGGTTTATATACAGAATAACAGATACCCCGGGAGGGAGTTACAGACTGGAATCTAATCGAGGGGTTCGTGGTGGGGTTTATATACAGAATAACAGGTACCCCGGGGAGGGAGTTACAGACTGAAATCTAATCGAGGGGTTCAGGGTGGGGTTTATATACAGAATAACAGATACCCCGGGCAGGGAGTTACAGACTGGAATCTAATCGAGGGGTTCAGGGTGGGGTTTATATACAGAATAACAGATACCCCGGGAGGGAGTTACAGACTGGAATCTAATCGAGGGGTTCGGGGTGGGGTTTATATACAGAATAACAGATACCCCGGGGAGGGAGTTACAGACTGGAATCTAATCGAGGGGTTCAGGGTGGGGTTTATATACAGAATAACAGATACCCCGGGAGGGAGTTACAGACTGGAATCTAATCGAGGGGTTCAGGGTGGGGTTTATATACAGAATAACAGATACCCCCGGGAGGGAGTTACAGAATGGAATCTAATCGAGGGGTTCAGGGTGGGGTTTATATACAGAATAACAGATACCCCGGGCAGGGAGTTACAGACTGGAATCTAATCCAGGGGTTCAGGGTGGGGTTTATATACAGAATAACAGATACCCCGGGAGGGAGTTACAGACTGGAATCTAATCGAGGGGTTCAGGGTGGGGTTTATGTACAGAATAACAGATACCCCCGGGAGGGAGTTACAGACTGGAATCTAATCGAGGGGTTTGGGGGTGGGGTTTATATACAGAATAACAGATACCCCGGGGAGGGAGTTACAGACTGGAATCTAATCGAGGGGTTCGGGGTGGGGTTTATATACAGAATAACAGATACCCCGGGGAGGGAGTTACAGACTGGAATCTAATCGAGGGGTTCGGGGTGGGGTTTATACACAGAATAACAGATACCCCGGGAGGGAGTTACAGACTGGAATCTAATCGAGGGGTTCGGGGTGGGGTTTATATACAGAATAACAGATACTCCGGGAGGGAGTTACAGACTGGATTCTAATCGAGGGGTTCGGGGTGGGGTTTATATACAGAATAACAGATACCCCGGGGAGGGAGTTACAGACTGGAATCTAATCGAGGGGTTCAGGGTGGGGTTTATATACAGAATAACAGATACCCCGGGGAGGGAGTTACAGACTGGAATCTAATCGAGGGGTTCAGGGTGGGGTTTATATACAGAATAACAGATACCCCGGGGAGGGAGTTACAGACTGGAATCTAATCGAGGGGTACAGGGTGGGCTTTATATACAGAATAACAGATACCCCGGGGAGGGAGTTACAGACTGGAATCTAATCGAGGGGTTCGGGGTGGGGTTTATATACAGAATAACAGATACCCCGGGGAGGGAGTTACAGACTGGAATCTAATCGAGGGGTTCGGGGGGTTTATATACAGAATAACAGATACCCCCGGGAGGGAGTTACAGACTGGAATCTAATTGTGGAGTTCGGGGTGGGGTTTATATACAGGATAACAGATACCCCGGGGAGGGAGTTACAGACTGGAATCTAATCGAGGGGTTCAGGGTGGGGTTTATATACAGAATAACAGAAACCCCGGGGAGGGAGTTACAGACTGGATTCTAATCGAGGGGTTCGGGGTGGGGTTTATATACAGAATAACAGATACCACGGAGAGCGAGTTACAGACTGGAATCAAATCGAGGGGTTCGGGGTGTAGTTTTTATACAGAATAACAGATACCCCGGGGAGGGAGTTACAGACTGGAATCTAATCGAGGGGTTCGGGGTGGGGTTTATATTCAGAATAACAGGTACCCCGGGAGGGAGTTACAGACTGGAATCTAATCGAGGGGTTCAGGGTGGGGTTTATATACAGAATAACAGATACCCCGGGGAGGGAGTTACAGACTGGAATCTAATCGAGGGGTTCAGGGTGGGGCTTATATACAGAATAACAGATACCCCGGGAGGGAGTTACAGATTGGAATCTAATCAAGGGGTTCAGGGTGGGGCTTATATACAGAATAACAGATACCCCGGGGAGGGAGTTACAGACTGGAATCTAATCGAGGGGTTCGGGGTGGGGTTTATATACAGAATAACAGATACCCCGGGGAGGGAGTTACAGACTGGAATCTAATCGAGGGGTTCGGGGTGGGGTTTATATACAGAATAACAGATACCCCGGGGAGGGAGTTACAGACTGGAATCTAATCGAGGGGTTCGGGGTGGGGTTTATATACAGAATAACAGATACCCTGGGAGGGAGTTACAGACTGGAATCTAATCGAGGGGTTCGGGGTGGGGTTTATATACAGAATAACAGATACCCCGGGGAGGGAGTTACAGACTGGAATCTAATCGAGGGGTTCGGGGTGGGGTTTATATACAGAATAACAGATACCCCGGGGAGGGAGTTACAGACTGGAATCTAATCGAGGGGTTCGGGGTGGGGTTTATATCCAGAATAACAGATACCCCGGGAGGGAGTTACAGACTGGAATCTAATCGAGGGGTTCGGGGTGGGGTTTATATACAGAATAACAGATACCCCGGGGAGGGAGTTACAGACTGGAATCTAATCGAGGGGTTCGGGGTGGGGTTTATATACAGAATAACAGATACCCCGGGGAGGGAGTTACAGACTGGAATCTAATCGAGGGGTTCAGGGTGGGGTTTATACACAGAACAACAGATACCCCGGGGAGGGAGTTACAGACTGGAATCTAATCGAGGGGTTCGGGGTGGGGTTTATATACAGAATAACAGATACCCCGGGGAGGGAGTTACAGACTGGAATCTAATCGAGGGGTTCAGGGTGGGGTTTATATACAGAATAACAGATACCCCGGGGAGGGAGTTACAGACTCGAATCTAATCGAGGGGTACAGGGTGGGCTTTATATACAGAATAACAGATACCCCGGGGAGGGAGTTACAGACTGGAATCTAATCGAGGGGTTCGGGGTGGGGTTTATATACAGAATAACAGATACCCCGGGGAGGGAGTTACAGACTGGAATCTAATCGAGGGGTTCGGGGGGTTTATATACAGAATAACAGATACCCCCGGGAGGGAGTTACAGACTGGAATCTAATTGTGGAGTTCGGGGTGGGGTTTATATACAGAATAACAGATACCCCGGGGAGGGAGTTACAGACTGGAATCTAATCGAGGGGTTCAGGGTGGGGTTTATATACAGAATAACAGAAACCCCGGGGAGGGAGTTACAGACTGGATTCTAATCGAGGGGTTCGGGGTGGGGTTTATATACAGAATAACAGATACCACGGAGAGCGAGTTACAGACTGGAATCAAATCGAGGGGTTCGGGGTGTAGTTTTTATACAGAATAACAGATACCCCGGGGAGGGAGTTACAGACTGGAATCGAATCGAGGGGTTCCGGGTGGGGTTTATATACAGAATAACAGATACCCCGGGGAGGGAGTTACAGACTGGAATCTAATCGAGGGGTTCGGGGTGGGGTTTATATTCAGAATAACAGATACCCCGGGAGGGAGTTACAGACTGGAATCTAATCGAGGGGTTCAGGGTGGGGTTTATATACAGAATAACAGATACCCCGGGGAGGGAGTTACAGACTGGAATCTAATCGAGGGGTTCAGGGTGGGGCTTATATACAGAATAACAGATACCCCGGGAGGGAGTTACAGACTGGAATCTAATCGAGGGGTTCGGGGTGTAGTTTATATACAGAATAACAGATACCCCGGGGAGGGAGTTACAGACTGGAATCTAATCGAGGGGTTCCGGGTGGGGTTTATATACAGAATAACAGATACCCCGGGGAGGGAGTTACAGACTGGAATCTAATCGAGGGGTTCGGGGTGGGGTTTATATTCAGAATAACAGATACCCCGGGAGGGAGTTACAGACTGGAATCTAATCGAGGGGTTCAGGGTGGGGTTTATATACAGAATAACAGATACCCCGGGGAGGGAGTTACAGACTGGAATCTAATCGAGGGGTTCAGGGTGGGGCTTATATACAGAATAACAGATACCCCGGGAGGGAGTTACAGATTGGAATCTAATCAAGGGGTTCAGGGTGGGGCTTATATACAGAATAACAGATACCCCGGGGAGGGAGTTACAGACTGGAATCTAATCGAGGGGTTCGGGGTGGGGTTTATATACAGAATAACAGATACCCCGGGGAGGGAGTTACAGACTGGAATCTAATCGAGGGGTTCGGGGTGGGGTTTATATACAGAATAACAGATACCCCGGGGAGGGAGTTACAGACTGGAATCTAATCGAGGGGTTCGGGGTGGGGTTTATATACAGAATAACAGATACCCTGGGAGGGAGTTACAGACTGGAATCTAATCGAGGGGTTCGGGGTGGGGTTTATATACAGAATAACAGATACCCCGGGGAGGGAGTTACAGACTGGAATCTAATCGAGGGGTTCGGGGTGGGGTTTATATACAGAATTACAGATACCCCGGGGAGGGAGTTACAGACTGGAATCTAATCGAGGGGTTCGGGGTGGGGTTTATATCCAGAATAACAGATACCCCGGGAGGGAGTTACAGACTGGAATCTAATCGAGGGGTTCGGGGTGGGGTTTATATACAGAATAACAGGTACCCCGGGAGGGAGCTACAGACTGGAATCTAATGGAGGGGTTCGGGGTGGGGTTTATATACAGAATAACAGATACCCCGGGGAGGGAGTTACAGACTGGAATCTAATTGAGGGGTTCGGGGTGGGGTTTATATACAGAATAACAGATACCCCGGGGAGGGAGTTACAGACTGGAATCTAATCGAGCGGTTCGGGGTGGGGTTTATATACAGAATAACAGATACCCCGGGGGAGGGAGTTACAGACTGGAATCTAATCGAAGGGTTCGGGGTGGGGTTTATATACAGAATAACAGCTCCCTTGGGGAGGGAGTTACAGACTGGAATCTAATCGAGGGGTTCGGGGTGGGGTTTATATACAGAATAACAGATAACCCGGGGAGGGAGTTACAGACTGGAATCTAATCGAGGGGTTTGGGGTGAGGTTTATATCCAGAATAACAGATACCCCGGGAGGGAGTTACAGACTGGAATCTAATCGAGGGGTTCAGGGTGGGGTTTATATACAGAATAACAGATACCCCGGGAGGGAGTTACAGACTGGAATCTAATCGAGGGGTTCGGGGTGGGGTTTATATCCAGAATAACTGATACCCCGGGGAGGGAGTTACAGACTGGAATCTAATCGAGGGGTTCGGGGTGTGGTTTATATACAGAATAACAGATACCCCGGGGAGGGAGTTACAGACTGGAATCTAATCGAGGGGTTTGGGGTGAGGTTTATATCCAGAATAACAGATACCCCGGGGAGGGAGTTACAGACTGGAATCTAATCGAGGGGTTCGGGGTGGGGTTTATATACAGAATAACAGACACCCTGGGGAGGGAGTTACAGACTGGAATCTAATCGAGGGGTTCGGGGTGGGGTTTATATACAGAATAACAGATACCCCGGGGAGGGAGTTACAGACTGGAATCTAATCGAGGGGTTCGGGGTGGGGTTTATATACAGAATAACAGATACCCCGGGGAGGGAGTTACAGACTGGAATCTAATCGAGGGGTTCGGGGTGGGGTTTTTTAACAGAATAACAGATACCCCGGGGAGGGGGTTACAGACCGGTGTCTAATGGAGGTTGTGTGTTTGTTTAGGTGGGTCTACTCGGAGTGTGATCCTGGGCCCTCCTCCCTCTCACGGTGAGTGTTGGGTTGGTTTTCCGAGTTGGTCTTTACAGTCCCTTTGTAACTTCGTACCTGGTCACTAACAGGTTCTCTCTCTCTCTCTGTCTCTCCCACCTTCCCTCCCCTTTCTCTCTTCTCCCTTCCTGTCCGTCTCTCTCCCTCTCTCTCTCCCTTCCCCCCCCCCCCACCCCCCCCACCCCCCCTAGCTGCCTGTCTCGGGGAGCCGGAGAGACACTCAGAGACGACGGGCAGTATCCGACCTCCGGCCCCCCTCGATTGGTTCGAGGAGCTGAATTGCAGTTGGATCATCGAGGCATTCTCCTGGGAACAGGTCACCATCAGGTGGGAGAGCAGGGATGGGCCGAATGGCCTTGAATGGGGCTGGCGACGGACTGGGGATTGGTTGGGGGGGAGGGGTGTGGGGATGATAGTCCGGAAGGGACAGGAGAGCGACAGCCCTTGGCGCTGTTCGACTGCGTGTGGCATCACGGACCTCTGGTGGGACAGGAATGGACGGGTATCGGGGTGGGGGGGAACGCACTCTCCCCCGGGTACAGTCAGGCCCGGCCCACAGGAAGTCGGGGGAGAGGGGTGGAGTCACTTACAGATCCAGGATGTCTGTGGGAGTTCCCCAGGAACCCCACCCAACTTCATCTGCTTCCTCCATGACCTTCCCTTGATGTTCAATGGTGTTACTGTCACTGAATCCCCCTTCCCCCCCCCACTATCAACATCCTGGGGGTTACCGTCTCCAACAAGAGAGAGAGAGAATCTAACCATCGCCCCCTTGATGTTCAATGGTGTTACCGTCACTGAATCCCCCTTCCCCCCCCCCCACTATCAACATCCTGGGGGTTACCGTCTCCAACAAGAGAGAGAGAATCTAACCATCGCCCCCTTGATGTTCAATGGTGTTACCGTCACTGAATCCCCCTTCCCCCCCCCCCCACTATCAACATCCTGGGGGTTACCGTCTCCAACAAGAGAGAGAGAATCTAACCATCGCCCCCTTGATGTTCAATGGTGTTACTGTCACTGAATCCCCCTTTCCCCCCCCCCCCCCCCCCACTATCAACATCCTGGGGGTTACCGTCTCCAACAAGAGAGAGAGAGAATCTAACCATCGCCCCCTTGATGTTCAATGGTGTTACCGTCACTGAATCCCCCTTCCCCCCCCCCACTATCAACATCCTGGGGGTTACCGTCTCCAACAAGAGAGAGAGAATCTAACCATCGCCCCCTTGATGTTCAATGGTGTTACCGTCACTGAATCCCCCTTCCCCCCCCCCCCCCACTATCAACATCCTGGGGGTTACCGTCTCCAACAAGAGAGAGAGAGAATCTAACCATCGCCCCCTTGATGTTCAATGGTGTTACCGTCACTGAATCCCCCTTCCCCCCCCCACTATCAACATCCTGGGGGTTACCGTCTCCAACAAGAGAGAGAGAGAATCTAACCATCGCCCCCTTGATGTTCAATGGTGTTACTGTCACTGAATCCCCCTTCCCCCTCCCCCCCCCACTATCAACATCCTGGGGGTTACCGTCTCCAACAAGAGAGAGAGAATCTAACCATCGCCCCCTTGATGTTCAATGGTGTTACCGTCACTGAATCCCCCTTTCCCCCCCACTATCAACATCCTGGGGGTTACCGTCTCCAACAAGAGAGAGAGAATCTAACCATCACCCCCTTGATGTTCAATGGTGTTACCGTCACTGAATCCCCCTTCCCCCCCCCCCCACTATCAACATCCTGGGGGTTACCGTCTCCAACAAGAGAGAGAGAATCTAACCATCGCCCCCTTGATGTTCAATGGTGTTACCGTCACTGAATCCCCCTTCCCCCCCCCCCACGATCAACATCCTGGGAGTTACCGTCTCCAACAAGAGAGAGAGAGAATCTAACCATCGCCCCCTTGATGTTCAATGGTGTTACCGTCACTGAATCCCCCTTCCCCCCCCCCCCACTATCAACATCCTGGGGGTTACCGTCTCCAACAAGAGAGAGAGAATCTAACCATCGCCCCCTTGATGTTCAATGGTGTTACCGTCACTGAATCCCCCTTCCCCCCCCACCCCCACTATCAACATCCTGGGGGTTACCGTCTCCAACAAGAGAGAGAGAGAATCGAACCATCGCCCCCTTGATGTTCAATGGTGTTACCGTCACTGAATCCCCCCTTCCCCCCCCCACTATCAACATCCTGGGGGTTACCGTCTCCAACAAGAGAGAGAGAATCTAACCATCGCCCCCTTGATGTTCAATGGTGTTACCGTCACTGAATCCCCCTTCTCCCCCCCCCCCCCACTATCAACATCCTGGGGGTTACCGTCTCCAACAAGAGAGAGAGAATCTAACCATCGCCCCCTTGATGTTCAATGGTGTTACCGTCACTGAATCCCCCTTCCCCCCCCACCCCCACTATCAACATCCTGGGGGTTACCGTCTCCAACAAGAGAGAGAGAATCTAACCATCGCCCCCTTGATGTTCAATGGTGTTACCGTCACTGAATCCCCCTTCCCCCCCCCCCCACTATCAACATCCTGGGGGTTACCGTCTCCAACAAGAGAGAGAGAGAATCTAACCATCACCCCCTTGATGTTCAATGGTGTTACCGTCACTGAATCCCCCCTTCCCCCCCCCCCCCCCCCCCACTATCACATCCTGGGGGTTACCGTCTCCAACAAGAGAGAGAGAGAATCTAACCATCGCCCCCTTGATGTTCAATGGTGTTACCGTCACTGAATCCCCCTTTCCCCCCCCCCCACCCCCCCCAATATCAACATCCTGGGGGTTACCGTCTCCAACAAGAGAGAGAGAGAATCTAACCATCGCCCCCTTGATGTTCAATGGTGTTACCGTCACTGAATCCCCCTTCCCCCCCCCCCCCCACTATCAACATCCTGGGGGTTACCGTCTCCAACAAGAGAGAGAGAATCTAACCATCGCCCCCTTGATGTTCAATGGTGTTACCGTCACTGAATCCCCCTTCCCCCCCCCCCACTATCAACATCCTGGGGGTTACCGTCTCCAACAAGAGAGAGAGAATCTAACCATCGCCCCTTGATGTTCAATGGTGTTACCGTCACTGAACCCCCCTTCCCCCCCCACTATCAACATCCTGGGGGTTACCGTCTCCAACAAGAGAGAGAGAGAATCTAACCATCGCCCCCTTGATGTTCAATGGTGTTACCGTCACTGAATCCCCCTTTCCCCCCCCCCCCCCCCCAATATCAACATCCTGGGGGTTACCGTCTCCATGGCCTGGCCATGTCCTCAGTCTCCCAGCTCCCTCTGCAGCTCCCTCTTCACTCCCTGATGGTGTCTGTTGTCCCTGCAGGTTTGAGAGTTTTCACCTTCCCTGTCAGCTGGAGGTCTGACTCTCTGGGTCCCAGGACAGCCTATCCGATCCCTCTGCGGTTTCACCCAGCCGCGAGTTCTCACCTTCTCAGGGGGCAGTGTCCACATCAACCTCCGAGCGGTTTACCCTGTCGGGCCCACATTCACACTCTCCTACTACAAAGGTAAGACACTACCTCGATCTGTCAGTGTCCCCCTCACCCCCTCCCTGTCTCTGTAACTCCCTCCCTTTCTCTGTAACCCCCTCCACCCCCTCCCTGTCTCTGTAACCCCCCTCCACCCCCCTCCCTGTCTCTGTAACCCCCTCCCCCCCCTCCCTGTCTCTGTAACCCCCTCCACCCCTCCCTGTCTCTGTAACCCCCCTCCACCCCCTCCCTGTCTCTGTAACCCCCCTACACCCCCTCCCTGACTCTGTAAACCCCTCCCTGTCTCTGTAACCCCCTCCACCCCCTCCCTGTCTCTGTAACCCCCCTACACCCCCTCCCTGTCTCTGTAACCCCCCTCCACCCCCTCCCTGTCTCTGTAACCCCCCCTCCACCCCCTCCCTGTCTCTGTAACCCCCTACACCCCCTCCCTGTCTCTGTAACCCCCCTACACCCCCTCCCTGTCTCTGTAACCCCCCTCCAACCCCCTCCCTGTCTCTGTAACCCCCCTACACCCCCCTCCCTGTCTCTGTAACCCCCCTACACCCCCTCCCTGTCTCTGTAACCCCCCTCCACCCCCTCCCTGTCTCTGTAACCCCCTACACCCCCTCCCTGTCTCTGTAACCCCCCTCCACCCCTCCCTGTCTCTGTAACACCCCTCCACTCCCTCCCTGTCTCTGTAACCCCCTCAACCCCCTCCCTGTCTCTGTAACCCCCCTCCACTCCCCCCCTGTCTCTGTAATCCCCTCCCTGTCTCTGTAACCCCCCTCCACCCCCTCCCTGTCTCTGTAACACCCCTCCACCCCCTCCCTGTCTCTGTAACCCCCCTCCACCCCCTCCCTGTCTCTGTAACCCCCCCTCCACCCCCTCCCTGTCTCTGTAACCCCCTACACCCCCTCCCTGTCTCTGTAACCCCCCCTACAACCCCCTCCCTGTCTCTGTAACCCCCCTCCAACCCCCTCCCTGTCTCTGTAACCCCCCTACGCCCCCTCCCTGTCTCTGTAACCCCCCTCCACCCCCTTCCCCGTCTCTGTAACCCCCCTCCACCTGCTCCCTGTCTCTGTAACCCCCCTCCACCCCCTCCCTGTCTCTGTAACCCCCCTCCACCCCCTTCCCTGTCTCTGTAACCCCCCTCCACCCCCTTCCCTGTCTCTGTAACCCCCCTCCACCCCCTCCCTGTCTCTGTAACACCCCTCCACCCCCCTCCCTGTCTCTGTAACCCCCTCCCTGTCTCTGTAACCCCCCTCCACCCCCTCCCTGTCTCTGTAACCCCCCTCCACCCCCTCCCTGTCTCTGTAACCCCCCTCCACCCCCTCCCTGTCTCTGTAACCCCCTCCCTGTCTCTGTAACCCCCCTCCACCCCCCTCCCTGTCTCTGTAACCCCCTCCACCCGCTCCCTGTCTCTGTAACCCCCCTCCACCCCCTCCCTGTCTCTGTAACCCCCCTCCACCCCCTCCCTGTCTCTGTAACCCCCTCCCTGTCTCTGTAACCCCCCCTCCACCCCCTCCCTGTCTCTGTAACCCCCTCCCTGTCTCTGTAACCCCCCTCCACCCCCCTCCCTGTCTCTGTAACCCCCTCCACCCCCTCCCTGTCTCTGTAACCCCCCTCCACCCCCTCCCTGTCTCTGTAACCCCCCCCACTCCCTCCCTGTCTCTGTAACCCCCCTACACCCCCTCCCTGTCTCTGTAACCCCCCCCACTCCCTCCCTGTCTCTGTAACCCCCTACACCCCCTCCCTGTCTCTGTAACCCCCCTCCACCCCCTCCCTGTCTCTGTAACCCCCCTCCACCCCCTCCCTGTCTCTGTAACCCCCTCCACCCCCTCCCTGTCTCTGTAACCCCCTCCCTGTCTCTGTAACCCCCTCCACCCCCCTCCTGTCTCTGTAACCCCCCTCCACCCCCTCCCTGTCTCTGTAACCCCCCTCCACCCCCTCCCTGTCTCTGTAACCCCCTCCACCCCCTCCCTGTCTCTGTAACCCCCCTCCACCCCCTCCCTGTCTCTGTAACCCCCCTCCACCCCCTCCCTGTCTCTGTAACCCCCTCCACCCCCTCCCTGTCTCTGTAACCCCCTCCACCCCCTCCCTGTCTCTGTAACCCCCCTCCACCCCCTCCCTGTCTCTGTAACCCCCCCACTCCCTCCCTGTCTCTGTAACCCCCCTACACCCCCTCCCTGTCTCTGTAACCCCCTCCACCCCCTCCCTGTCTCTGTAACCCCCCTCCACCCCCCTCCCTGTCTCTGTAACCCCCTACACCCCCTCCCTGTCTCTGTAACCCCCCTCCACCCCCCTCCCTGTCTCTGTAACCCCCCTCCACCCCCTCCCTGTCTCTGTAACCCCCCTCCACCCCCTCCCTGTCTCTGTAACCCCCCCACCCCCTCCCTGTCTCTGTAACCCCCCTCCACCCCTCTCCCTCCTCTCTCTCTCACCCCCCCTCTCTCTGTCACCTCTCTCACTCAGTCACCTCCCTCATCTCCCCATCTCTCTCTCCCTCTCCCTCCCTCTCCCCCTCCCTCCCTCTCACCCCCTCCCTCCCCCTCCCTCCTCTCTCTCTCCCCCCCACCCTCCCACTCTCTCTCTCTCTCTCCCCCCTCCCTCCTCTCTCTCTCACCCCCCTCCTCCCTCCCTCTCTCACCCCCTCTTTCCCCCACCCACCTCTCTCTCTCCCCCTCCCTCCTCTCTCTCTCACCCCCCTCCTCCCTCCCTCTCTCCCCATCTCTCTCCCTCTCCCACCTCCCTCTCTCACCCCCCCCCTCTCTCTCCCTCTCCTCCCTCCTCTCTCTCTCACCCCCCCCCTCTCTGTCACCTCTCTCTCTGTCACCTTCCTCTCTCCCTCCCTCCTCCATCCCTCTCTCTCCTCTCTCTCTCACCCCCCTCATTCCTCCCTCTCTCCCTATCTCACTCACCCCTTCCCACCTCCCACCTCTCACCCTCTCTCTCTCTCCCTCCTCCCCCCCCACTCTCTCCCCCTCTCTCACCCCCTCTCTCTCCCCCCCTCTCACCCCCCCTCTCTCTCCCCCTCACTCACCCCTCTCTCTCACCCCTCTCTCTCCCCTCTCTCTCCCTCTCTCTCTCCCCCTCTCTCACCCCTCTCCCTCTCTCTCTCCCCCACTCTC
>NW_027310279.1:110000-116430 GCF_047496795.1 Chiloscyllium punctatum
GGAGGGGGGGGACGAGTCGAGCTGTGCCCGGTGCCAGCCCGGAAGCTTCCGCTGCGGCGATGGGAGGTGCATCTTTGAGACGTGGGCGTGCGACGGTCAAGCTGACTGCGCCGATGGGAGTGACGAGCAACACTGCCCCCCCAGGAAACTCCCCCGAAAGGTGGTAACGGCAGCAGCCATTGGGAGCCTGGTCTGTGGCCTACTCCTGGTGGTGGCCATGGGATGTACCTGCAAACTCTACTCACTGCGGAGGAGCCAGTACAGGTACAGGGAGCTTTACACTGTATCCAACACCGGGCTGTCCCTGTCCCTGGGATGGGGGGGACAGTGTAGAGGGAGCTTTACTCTGTGTCTAACCCCATGCTGTCCCTGTCCCTGGGATGGGGGGGACAGTGTAGAGGGAGCTTTACTCTGTGTCTAACCCCATGCTGTCCCTGGGATGGGGGGGGACAGTGTACAGGGAGCTTTACTCTGTATCTAACCCCGTGCTGTCCCTGTCCCTGGGATGGGGTTGGGATAGTGTAGAGGGAGCTATACTCTGTATCTAACCCCGTGCTGTCCCTGGGATGGGGGGGACAGTGTAGAGGGAGCTTTACTCTGTGTCTAACCCCATGCTGTCCCTGTCCCTGGGATGGGGGGGGACAGTGTAGAGGGAGCTTTCCCCTGTATCTAACCCCGTGCTGTCCCTGTCCCTGGGATGGGGGGGACAGTGTAGAGGGAGCTTTCCCCTGTATCTAACCCCGTGCTGTCCCTGTCCCTGGGATGGGGGGGGACAGTGTAGAGGGAGCTTTACTCTGTATCTAACCCCGTGCTGTCCCTGTCCCTAGGATGGGGGGGACAGTGTAGAGGGAGCTTTACTCTGTATCTAACCCCGTGCTGTCCCTGTCCCTGGGATGGGGGGGACAGTGTAGAGGGAGCTTTACTCTGTATCTAACCCCGTGCTGTCCCTGTCCCTAGGATGGGGGGACAGTGTAGAGGGAGCTTTACTCTGTATCTAACCCCGTGCTGTCCCTGTCCCTGGGATGGGGGGGACAGTGTAGAGGGAGCTTTACTCTGTATCTAACCCCGTGCTGTCCCTGTCCCTGGGATGGGGGGGACAGTGTAGAGGGAGCTTTACTCTGTATCTAACCCCGTGCTGTCCCTGTCCCTGGGATGGGGGGGACAGTGTAGAGGGAGCTTTACTCTGTATCTAACCCCGTGCTGTCCCTGTCCCTGGGATGGGGGGGACAGTGTAGAGGGAGCTTTCCCCTGTATCTAACCCCGTGCTGTCCCTGTCCCTGGGATGGGGGGGACAGTGTAGAGGGAGCTTTACTCTGTATCTAACCCCGTGCTGTCCCTGTCCCTAGGATGGGGGGGACAGTGTAGAGGGAGCTTTACTCTGTATCTAACCCCGTGCTGTCCCTGTCCCTGGGATGGGGGGGACAGTGTAGAGGGAGCTTTACTCTGTATCTACCCCGTGCTGTCCCTGTCCCTAGGATGGGGGGACAGTGTAGAGGGAGCTTTACTCTGTATCTAACCCCGTGCTGTCCCTGTCCCTGGGATGGGGGGGACAGTGTAGAGGGAGCTTTACTCTGTATCTAACCCCGTGCTGTCCCTGTCCCTGGGATGGGGGGGACAGTGTAGAGGGAGCTTTACTCTGTATCTAACCCCGTGCTGTCCCTGTCCCTGGGATGGGGGGGACAGTGTAGAGGGAGCTTTACTCTGTATCTAACCCCGTGCTGTCCCTGTCCCTGGGGTGGGGGGACAGTGTAGAGGGAGTGTGATCCTCGGTGTGGGGTGGTGCATGTTTCTGTGTATCTGACCTGCTGCTGGCCATTCTGCCCTCTGCAGCTTATTAGCCCCTCTGGCCCAGATGGAGTCAGTTCAGCGTCGGGCTCCCCCATCGTACGGAGAACTGATCGCCCAGGGGGCTATCCCCCCCGTGGAAGACTTCCCCACAGAGAACCCCAACGATGTGAGTCTCTCAGTCCGACCGACCGGGGGGGAGGGGGGGCGGGAAGGAGACGGGAGACGGGGAATGGGGAGTGGGAGGAGGGGATTGAGAGGGGAGGGAGGGGGTAGGAGAGGGGGTTGGGAGGGGGGGAGGGAGCAGGGAGGGGGAAGGAGCAGGGAGACGGGGAATGGGGAGAAGGAGGGGGGGGTAGGAGAAGGGGAATGAGAGGGGAAGGTACAGGGAGGGGAGGGTGGGGGTTGGAGAGGGGAAAGAGAGAGGGGGAATGAGGGGGAAAGGAGTAGGGAGGGGAGGAAGGGGGTAGGAGAGGGATGGGAGGGGAGGAAGGAGCAGGGAGGGGGTGGGAGAGGGGAAAGAGCAGGGAGGGGGTAGGAGAGGGGGATGGAAGAGGGTGAATGAGGGGTAAGGAGCAGGGAGGGGAGGGGAAGGGGTAGGAGAGGGGGAGTGGGAGAGGGGGAATGAGAGGGGAAGGAGCAGGGAGGGGAGGGGAAGGGGTAGGAGAGGGGAGTGGGAGAGGGGGAATGAGAGGGGAAGGAGCAGGGAGGGGAGGGGAAGGGGTAGGAGAGGGGAGTGGGAGAGGGGGAATGAGAGGGGAAGGAGCAGGGAGGGGAGGGAGGGGGTAGAAGAAGGGGGTGGGAGAGGGTGAATGAGGGGGAAGGAGCAGGGAGGGGAGGGGAAGGGGTAGGAGAGGGGAGTGGGAGAGGGGGAATGAGAGGGGAAGGAGCAGGGAGGGGAGGGAAGGGGTAGGAGAGGGGGGGTGGGAGACGGGGGATGAGAGGGCCAGGTACAGGGAGGGGAGGGGTTAGGAGAGGGAGGGAAGGGGGGGGAGGCAAGGAGAGGGGAGTGGGAGAGGGGATGGAGCGGGAGGAGAGGGAGGGAAGGGAAAAGGAGGAGAGTGGGAGAATGGGGGTAGGGGGTGGGAGAGGGAGAATGGGAGGAGGGGGAAGGGGTGATGAATGGGAGTTGGGGTGATGGAGGGGAGTCGGGGGTAAGGCTGTGACAGTGTCCTGACCCTCTTTTCCCCCCCCCCCCTCCCCCCGGACAGGGCTCGGTGCTGTGGGAGAGTGAGGGGGTGATGGAGGGGAGTCGGGGGGGGTGATGGAGGGGAGTCGGGGGGGTGATGGAGGGGAGTCGGGGGGGTGATGGAGGGGAGTCGGGGGGTGATGGAGGGGAGTCGGGGGTAAGGCTGTGATAGTGTCCTGATTCTCTCCCCCCCCTCTCTCCCCCAGACAGGGCTCGGTGCTGGGGGAGAGTGAGGGGTGATGGAGGGGAGTCGGGGGGGTGATGGAGGGGAGTCGGGGGGGTGATGGAGGGGAGTCGGGGGGTGATGGAGGGGAGTCGGGGGGTAAGGCTGTGACAGTGTCCTGACCCTCTTTTCCCCCCCCCCCCTCCCCCCGGACAGGGCTCGGTGCTGTGGGAGAGTGAGGGGTGATGGAGGGGAGTCGGGGGGGTGATGGAGGGGAGTCGGGGGGGGTGATGGAGGGGAGTCGGGGGGGGGTGATGGAGGGGAGTCGGGGGGGTGATGGAGGGGAGTCGGGGGGGTGATGGAGGGGAGTCGGGGGGTGATGGAGGAGAGTCGGGGGTAAGGCTGTGATAGTGTCCTGATTCTCTCCCCCCAGACAGGGCTCGGTGCTGGGGGAGAGTGAGGGGTGATGGAGGGGAGTCGGGGGGGTGATGGAGGGGAGTCGGGGGGGTGATGGAGGGGAGTCGGGGGGTGATGGAGGGGAGTCGGGGGGGTGATGGAGGGGAGTCGGGGGGGTGATGGAGGGGAGTCGGGGGGTGATGGAGGGGAGTCGGGGGGTGATGGAGGGGAGTCAGGGGTAAGGCTGTGATAGTGTCCTGATTCTCTCCCCCCCTCTCTCCCCCCAGACAGGGCTTGGTGCTGGGGGAGAGTGAGGGGTGATGGAGGGAATCGGGGGGGTGATGGAGGGGAGTCGGGGGGTGATGGAGGGGAGTCGGGGGGTGATGGAGGGGAGTCGGGGGGGTGATGGAGGGGAGTCGGGGGGGTGATGGAGGGGAGTCGGGGGGTGATGGAGGGGAGTCGGGGGTGGTGGAGGGGAGTCGGGGGTAAGGCTGTGACAGTGTCCTGATTCTCTCCCCCCGGACACGGCTCGGTGCTGGGGCAGAGTGAGGGATGATGGAGGGGAGTTGAGTCGGGGTGATGGAGGGGAGTCGGGGGTGATGGAGGGGAGTTGAGTCGGGGGTGATGGAGGGGAGTCGGGGGTGATGGAGGGGAGTCGGGGTGATGGAGTGGAGTCGGGGTTAAGGCTGTGACAGTGTCCTGACCCTCTCCCCCCCCCCCTCCCCCCGGACAGGGCTCGGTGCTGGGAGAGTGAGGGGTGATGGAGGGGAGTCGGGGGTAAGGCTGTGACAGTGTCCTGACCCTCTCCCCCCCTCTCTCTCCCCCCGGACAGGGCTCGGTGCTGGGGCAGAGCGAGGGGTGATGGAGGGGAGTTGGGGTGATGGAGGGGAGTCGGGGTGATGGAGGGGAGTCGGGGGTAAGGCTGTGACAGTGTCCTGACTCTCCCCCTCTCTCTCTCTCACCCCGGACAGGGTCGGTGCTGGGGGAGAGCGAGGGGGTGATGGAGGGGAGTCGGGGGTGATGGAGGGGAGTTGAGTTGGGGTGATGGAGGGGAGTTGAGTCGGGGTGATGGAGTGGAGTTGAGTCGGGGGTGATGGAGGGGAGTCGGGGGTGATGGAGGGGAGTTGGGGTGATGGAGGGGAGTCGGGGGTAAGGCTGTGACAGTGTCCTGATTCTCTCCCCCCGGACAGGGCTCGGTGCTGGGGGAGAGTGAGGGGTGATGGAGGGGAGTCGGGGGTGATGGAGGGGAGTCGGGGTGATGGAGGGGAGTCGGGGGGTGATGGAGGGGAGTCGGGGGGTGATGGAGGGGAGTCGGGGGGTGATGGAGGGGAGTCGGGGGTGATGGAGGGGAGTCAGGGTGATGGCGGGGAGTCGGGGGTGATGGAGGGGAGTCGGGGTGATGGAGGGGAGTCGGGGGGTGATGGAGGGGAGTCGGGGGGTGATGGAGGGGAGTCGGGGGTGATGGAGGGGGAGTCGGGGGGTGATGGAGGGGAGTCGGGGGTGATGGAGGGGGAGTTGAGTCGGGGGTGATGGAGGGGAGTCGGGGGTGATGGAGGGGAGTTGAGTCGGGGGTGATGGAGGGGAGTTGAGTCGGGGGTGATGGCGGGGAGTCGGGGTGATGGAGGGGAGTTGGGGGTGATGGAGGGGAGTCGGGGGTAAGGCTGTGACAGTGTCCTGACCCTCTCCCCCCACCCCCTCTCTCTCTCCCCCCGGACAGGGCTCGGTGCTGGGGGAGAGTGAGGGGTGATGGAGGGGAGTCGGGGTGATGGAGGGGAGTCGGGGGTGATGGAGGGGAGTTGGGGGTGATGGAGGGGAGTTGAGTCGGGGGGTGATGGAGGGGAGTCGGGGGGTGATGGAGGGGAGTCGGGGGTGATGGAGGGGAGTTGAGTCGGGGGTGATGGAGGAGAGTTGAGTCGGGGGTGATGGAGGGGAGTTGAGTCGGGGTGATGGAGGGGAGTCGGGGTGATGGAGGGGAGTTGGGGGTGATGGAGGGGAGTTGAGTCGGGGGGTGATGGAGGGGAGTCGGGGGGTGATGGAGGGGAGTCGGGGGTGATGGAGGGGAGTTGAGTCGGGGGGTGATGGAGGGGAGTCGGAGGGGAGTCGGGGGGTGATGGAGGGGAGTTGAGTCGGGGTGATGGAGGGGAGTTGAGTCGGGGGTGATGGAGGGGAGTCGGGGTGATGGAGGGGAGTCGGAGGTGATGGAGGGGAGTCGGGGGTAAGGCTATGACAGTGTCCTGACCCTCTCCCTCCTCTCTCTCTCCCCGGACAGGGCTCGGTGCTGGGGGAAAGTGAGGGGGTGATGGAGGGGAGTCGGGGGTGGTGGAGGGGAGTCGGGGGTGGTGGAGGGGAGTCGGGGTGATGGAGGGGAGTCGGGGGGTGATGGAGGGGAGTTGAGTCGGGGGTGATGGAGGGGAGTTGAGTCGGGGGTGGTGGAGGGGAGTCGGGGGTAAGGCTGTGACAGTGTCCTGACTCTCCCCCCCCTCTCTCCCCCCGGACAGGGCTCGGTGATGGAGGGGAGTCGGGGGTGGTGGAGGGGAGTCGGGGGTGGTGGAGGGGAGTCGGGGGTGGTGGAGGGGAGTCGGGGGTGATGGAGGGGAGTCGGGGTGATGGAGGGGAGTCGGGGTGATGGAGGGGAGTCGGGGGTAAGGCTATGACAGTGTCCTGACCCTCTCCCTCCTCTCTCTCTCCCCGGACAGGGCTCGGTGCTGGGGGAAAGTGAGGGGGTGATGGAGGGGAGTCGGGGGTGATGGAGGGGAGTCGGGGGTAAGGCTGTGACAGTGTCCTGACTCTCCCCCCCCCCTCTCTCCCCCCGGACAGGGCTCGGTGATGGAGGGGAGTCGGGGGTGGTGGAGGGGAGTCGGGGGTGATGGAGGGGAGTCGGGGTGATGGAGGGGAGT